>NC_092739.1:34240332-34305332 GCF_047496795.1 Chiloscyllium punctatum | reverse complement strand
TCTCCCCCGAGACTGTCTCTCTCTGTCTCTCTCTCCCCCTCTCCCCCGAGACTGTCTCTCTCTCTCTCTCTACCTCTCCCCCGAGACTGTCTCTCTCTCTCTCTCTACCTCTCCCCCGAGACTGTCTCTCTCTCTCTCTCTACCTCTCCCCCGAGACTGTCTCTCTCTCTCTCTCCCTCTCCCCCTAGACTGTCTCTCTCTCTCTCTCTCTCCCTAGCCTGCCTCTCTCTCTCTCCCTAGACTGCCTCTCCCTCTCTCCCTAGACTGTCTCTCTCTCTCTCCCTAGACTGTCTCTCTCTCTCTCCCTAGACTGTCTCTCTCTCTCTCCCTAGACTGTCTCTCTCTCTCTCTCTCTCTCTCTCTCTCTCTCTCTAGACTGTCACTCTCTCGCTCTCCCTAGACTCTCTCTCTCTCACTCTCTCACTAAACTGCCTCTCTCTCTCTCCCTAGACTGTCTCTCTCTCTCTCTCCCTAGACTGTCTCTCTCGCTCTCCCTAGACTGTCTCTCTCGCTCTCCCTAGACTGTCTCTCTCTCTCTCTCCGTAGACTGTCTCTCTCTGTCTCTCTCTCCCCCTCTCCCCCGAGACTGTCTCTCTCTCTCTCTCTACCTCTCCCCCGAGACTGTCTCTCTCTCTCTCTCCCTCTCCCCCTAGACTGTCTCTCTCTCTCTCTCTCTCCCTAGCCTGCCTCTCTCTCTCTCCCTAGACTGCCTCTCCCTCTCTCCCTAGACTGTCTCTCTCTCTCTCCCTAGACTGTCTCTCTCTCTCTCCCTAGACTGTCTCTCTCTCTCTCCCTAGACTGTCTCTCTCTCTCTCTCTCTCTAGACTGTCACTCTCTCGCTCTCCCTAGACTCTCTCTCTCTCACTCTCTCACTAAACTGCCTCTCTCTCTCTCTCCCTAGACTGTCTCTCTCGCTCTCCCTAGACTGTCTCTCTCTCTCTCCCTAGACTGTCTCTCTCTCTCTCCCTAGACTGTCTCTCTCTCTCTCCCTAGACTGTCTCTCTCTCTCTCCCTAGACTGTCTCTCTCTCTCTCCCTAGACTGTCTCTCTCTCTCTCCCTAGACTGTCTCTCTCTCTCTCCCTAGACTGTCTCTCTCTCTCTCCCTAGACTGTCTCTCTCTCTCCCTAGACTGTCTCTCTCTCTCTCCCTAGACTGTCTCTCTCTCTCTCCCTAGACTGTCTCTCTCTCTCTCCCTAGACTGTCTCTCTCTCTCTCTCCCTAGACTGTCTCTCTCTCTCTCCCTAGACTATCTCTCTCTCTCTCCCTAGACTATCTCTCTCTCTCTCCCGAGATTGTCTCTCTCTCTCTCCCTAGACTGTGTCTCTCTCTCTCTCCCTAGACTGTCTCTCTCTCTCTCCCTAGGCTGTCTCTCTCTCTCTCCCTAGACTGTCTCTCTCTCTCTCCCTAGACTGTCTCTCTCTCTCTCCCTAGACTGTCTCTCTCTCTCTCCCTAGACTGTCTCTCTCTCTCTCCCTAGACTGTCTCTCTCTCTCTCCCTAGACTGTCTCTCTCTCTCTCCCTAGACTATCTCTCTCTCTCTCCCTAGACTGTCTCTCTCTCTCTCCCTAGACTATCTCTCTCTCTCTCCCTAGACTGTCTCTCTCTCTCTCCCTAGACTGTCTCTCTCTCTCTCTCTCTCTCTCTCTCTCCCTAGACCGTCTCTCTCTCTCTCTCTCCCTAGACCGTCTCTCTCTCTCTCTCTCCCTAGACCGTCTCTCTCTCTCTCTCTCTCCCTAGACTGTCTCTCTCTCTCTCCCTAGACTGTCTCTCTCTCTCTCCCTAGACTGTCTCTCTCTCTCTCCCTAGACTGTCTCTCTCTCTCTCCCTAGACTGTCTCTCTCTCTCTCTCTCTCCCTAGACTGTCTCTCTCTCTCTCTCTCTCCCTAGACTGTCTCTCTCTCTCTCTCTCCCTAGACTGTCTCTCTCTCCCTCTCCCCCTAGACTGTCTCTCTCTCCCTCTCCCCCTAGACTGTCTCTCTCTCTCTCTCTCCCTCTCCCCCTAGACTGTCTCTCTCTCTCTCTCCCTAGACTGTGTCTCTCTCTCTCTCTCCCTCTCCCCCTAGACTGTCTCTCTCTCTCTCTCCCTAGACTGTGTCTCTCTCTCTCTCTCCCTCTCCCCCTAGACTGTCTCTCTCTCTCTCTCCCTAGACTGTGTCTCTCTCTCTCTCTCCCTCTCCCCCTAGACTGTCTCTCTCTCTCTCTCCCTAGACTGTCTCTCTCTCTCTCTCTCTCTCCCTAGACTCTCTCTCTCTCTCTCTCCCTCTCCCCCTAGACTGTCTCTCTCTCTCTCTCTCTCTCCCCCTAGACTGCCTCTCTCTCTCTCTCCTGAGACTGCCTATCTCTCTCTCTCCTGAGACTGCCTCTCTCTCTCTCTCCTTAGACTGTATCTCTCTCTCTCCTTAGACTGCCTCTCTCTCTCTCTCCCTAGACTGTATCTCTCGCTCTCCCTAAACTTTCTCTCTCTCTCTCCCTCGACTGTCTCTCTCTCTCTCCCTCGACTGTCTCTCTCTCTCTCCCTCGACTGTCTCTCTCTCTCTCTCTCTCCCCTCTCCCCGAGACTGTCTCTCTCTCTCTCTCTACCTCTCCCCCGAGACTGTCTCTCTCTCTCTCTCTACCTCTCCCCCGAGACTGTCTCTCTCTCTCTCTCTACCTCTCCCCCGAGACTGTCTCTCTCTCTCTCTCTACCTCTCCCCGAGACTGTCTCTCTCTCTCTCTCTCTACCTCTCCCCCGAGACTGTCTCTCTCTCTCTCTCTCTACCTCTCCCCCGAGACTGTCTCTCTCTCTCTCTCCCTCTCCCCCTAGACTGTCTCTCTCTCTCTCTCTCTCCCTAGCCTGCCTCTCTCTCTCTCCCTAGACTGCCTCTCCCTCTCTCTCTCTCTCCCTAGACTGTCTCTCTCTCTCTCTCTCTCTCCCTTGACTGTCTCTCTCTCTCTCTCTCTCTCCCTAGACTGTCTCTCTCTCTCTCTCTCTCTCCCTAGACTGTCTCTCTCTCTCTCTCTCCCTAGACTGTCTCTCTCTCTCTCTCCCTAGACTGTCTCTCTCTCTCTCTCCCTAGACTGTCTCTCTCTCTCTCTCTCCCTAGACTGTCTCTCTCTCTCTCTCTCCCTAGACTGTCTCTCTCTCTCTCTCTCCCTAGACTGTCTCTCTCTCTCTCTCTCCCTAGACTGTCTCTCTCTCTCTCTCTCCCTAGACTGTCTCTCTCTCTCTCTCCCTAGACTGTCTCTCTCTCTCTCTCTCTCTCTCCCTAGACTGTCTCTCTCTCTCTCTCTCCCTAGACTGTCTCTCTCTCTCTCTCTCCCTAGACTGTCTCTCTCTCTCTCTCTCCCTAGACTGTCTCTCTCTCTCTCCCTAGACTGTCTCTCTCTCTCTCCCTAGACTGTCTCTCTCTCTCTCCCTAGACTGTCTCTCTCTCTCTCCCTAGACTGTCTGTCTCTCTCTCTCTCTCCCCCTAGACTGTCTCTCTCTCTTTCTCTCCCTCTCCCCCTAGACTGTCTCTCTCTCTCTCTCCCTAGACTGTGTCTCTCTCTCTCTCTCCCTCTCCCCCTAGACTGTCTCTCTCTCTCTCTCCCTAGACTGTCTCTCTCTCTCTCTCTCTCTCCCTAGACTGTCTCTCTCTCTCTCTCCCTCTCCCCCTAGACTGTCTCTCTCTCTCTCTCTCTCCCCCTAGACTGCCTCTCTCTCTCTCTCCTGAGACTGCCTCTCTCTCTCTCCTGAGACTGCCTCTCTCTCTCTCCTTCGACTGTATCTCTCTCTCTCCTTGGACTGCCACTCTCTCTCTCTCCCTAGACTGTATCTCTCGCTCTCCCTAAACTGTCTCTCTCTCTCTCCCTCGACTGTCTCTCTCTCTCTCCCTCGACTGTCTCTCTCTCTCTCCCTCGACTGTCTCTCTCTCTCTCCCTAGACTGTCTCTCTCTCTCTCTCTCTCCGTAGACTGTCTCTCTCTGTCTCTCTCTCCCCCTCTCCCCCGAGACTGTCTCTCTCTCTCTCTCTACCTCTCCCCCGAGACTGTCTCTCTCTCTCTCTCTCTACCTCTCCCCCGAGACTGTCTCTCTCTCTCTCTCTACCTCTCCCCCGAGACTGTCTCTCTCTCTCTCTCCCTCTCCCCCTAGACTGTCTCTCTCTCTCTCTCTCTCCCTAGCCTGCCTCTCTCTCTCTCCCTAGACTGCCTCTCCCTCTCTCCCTAGACTGTCTCTCTCTCTCTCCCTAGACTGTCTCTCTCTCTCTCCCTAGACTGTCTCTCTCTCTCTCCCTAGACTGTCTCTCTCTCTCTCCCTAGACTGTCTCTCTCTCTCTCTCTCTCTCTCTCTCTCTCTCTCTAGACTGTCACTCTCTCGCTCTCCCTAGACTCTCTCTCTCTCACTCTCTCACTAAACTGCCTCTCTCTCTCTCCCTAGACTGTCTCTCTCTCTCTCTCCCTAGACTGTCTCTCTCGCTCTCCCTAGACTGTCTCTCTCTCCTCTCTCCGTAGACTGTCTCTCTCTGTCTCTCTCTCCCCCTCTCCCCCGAGACTGTCTCTCTCTCTCTCTCTACCTCTCCCCCGTGTCTCTCTCTCCCCCTCTCCCCCGAGACTGTCTCTCTCTCTCTCTCTACCTCTCCCCCGAGACTGTCTCTCTCTCTCTCTCCCTCTCCCCCTAGACTGTCTCTCTCTCTCTCTCTCTCCCTAGCCTGCCTCTCTCTCTCTCCCTAGACTGCCTCTCCCTCTCTCCCTAGACTGTCTCTCTCTCTCTCCCTAGACTGTCTCTCTCTCTCTCCCTAGACTGTCTCTCTCTCTCTCCCTAGACTGTCTCTCTCTCTCTCTCTCTCTCTCTCTCTAGACTGTCACTCTCTCGCTCTCCCTAGACTCTCTCTCTCTCACTCTCTCACTAAACTGCCTCTCTCTCTCTCCCTAGACTGTCTCTCTCTCTCTCTCCCTAGACTGTCTCTCTCGCTCTCCCTAGACTGTCTCTCTCTCTCTCCCTAGACTGTCTCTCTCTCTCTCCCTAGACTGTCTCTCTCTCTCTCCCTAGACTGTCTCTCTCTCTCTCCCTAGACTGTCTCTCTCTCTCTCCCTAGACTGTCTCTCTCTCTCTCCCTAGACTGTCTCTCTCTCTCTCCCTAGACTGTCTCTCTCTCTCCCTAGACTGTCTCTCTCTCTCTCCCTAGACTGTCTCTCTCTCTCTCCCTAGACTGTCTCTCTCTCTCTCCCTAGACTGTCTCTCTCTCTCTCTCCCTAGACTGTCTCTCTCTCTCTCCCTAGACTATCTCTCTCTCTCTCCCTAGACTATCTCTCTCTCTCTCCCTAGACTATCTCTCTCTCTCTCCCTAGACTATCTCTCTCTCTCTCCCTAGACTATCTCTCTCTCTCTCCCGAGATTGTCTCTCTCTCTCTCCCTAGACTGTGTCTCTCTCTCTCTCTCCCTAGACTGTCTCTCTCTCTCTCCCTAGGCTGTCTCTCTCTCTCTCCCTAGACTGTCTCTCTCTCTCTCCCTAGACTGTCTCTCTCTCTCTCCCTAGACTGTCTCTCTCTCTCTCCCTAGACTGTCTCTCTCTCTCTCCCTAGACTGTCTCTCTCTCTCTCCCTAGACTATCTCTCTCTCTCTCCCTAGACTGTCTCTCTCTCTCTCCCTAGACTGTCTCTCTCTCTCTCTCTCTCTCTCTCTCTCCCTAGACCGTCTCTCTCTCTCTCTCTCCCTAGACCGTCTCTCTCTCTCTCTCTCCCTAGACCGTCTCTCTCTCTCTCTCTCTCCCTAGACTGTCTCTCTCTCTCTCCCTAGACTGTCTCTCTCTCTCTCCCTAGACTGTCTCTCTCTCTCTCCCTAGACTGTCTCTCTCTCTCTCCCTAGACTGTCTCTCTCTCTCTCCCTAGACTGTCTCTCTCTCTCTCTCTCTCCCTAGACTGTCTCTCTCTCTCTCTCTCTCCCTAGACTGTCTCTCTCTCTCTCTCTCCCTAGACTGTCTCTCTCTCCCTCTCCCCCTAGACTGTCTCTCTCTCCCTCTCCCCCTAGACTGTCTCTCTCTCTCTCTCTCCCTCTCCCCCTAGACTGTGTCTCTCTCTCTCTCTCCCTCTCCCCCTAGACTGTCTCTCTCTCTCTCTCCCTAGACTGTGTCTCTCTCTCTCTCTCCCTCTCCCCCTAGACTGTCTCTCTCTCTCTCTCCCTAGACTGTCTCTCTCTCTCTCTCTCTCTCCCTAGACTCTCTCTCTCTCTCTCTCCCTCTCCCCCTAGACTGTCTCTCTCTCTCTCTCTCTCTCCCCCTAGACTGCCTCTCTCTCTCTCTCCTGAGACTGCCTATCTCTCTCTCTCCTGAGACTGCCTCTCTCTCTCTCCTTAGACTGTATCTCTCTCTCTCCTTAGACTGCCTCTCTCTCTCTCTCCCTAGACTGTATCTCTCGCTCTCCCTAAACTTTCTCTCTCTCTCTCCCTCGACTGTCTCTCTCTCTCTCCCTCGACTGTCTCTCTCTCTCTCCCTCGACTGTCTCTCTCTCTCTCTCTCTCTCCCTCTCCCCCGAGACTGTCTCTCTCTCTCTCTCTACCTCTCCCCCGAGACTGTCTCTCTCTCTCTCTCTACCTCTCCCCCGAGACTGTCTCTCTCTCTCTCTCTACCTCTCCCCCGAGACTGTCTCTCTCTCTCTCTCTCTACCTCTCCCCCGAGACTGTCTCTCTCTCTCTCTCTCTACCTCTCCCCCGAGACTGTCTCTCTCTCTCTCTCCCTCTCCCCCTAGACTGTCTCTCTCTCTCTCTCTCCCTAGCCTGCCTCTCTCTCTCTCCCTAGACTGCCTCTCCCTCTCTCCCTAGACTGTCTCTCTCTCTCTCCCTAGACTGTCTCTCTCTCTCTCCCTAGACTGTCTCTCTCTCTCTCTCTCTCTCTCTCTCTCTCTCTCTAGACTGTCTCTCTCTCTCTCTCTCTCCCTAGCCTGCCTCTCTCTCTCTCCCTAGACTGTCTCTCTCTCTCTCTCTCTCTCTCTCTCCCTCGACTGTCTCTCTCTCCCCCTCTCTCCGTAGACTGTCTCTCTCTGTCTCTCTCTCCCCCTCTCCCCCGAGACTGTCTCTCTCTCTCTCTCTACCTCTCCCCCGAGACTGTCTCTCTCTCTCTCTCTACCTCTCCCCCGAGACTGTCTCTCTCTCTCTCTCTACCTCTCCCCCGAGACTGTCTCTCTCTCTCTCTCTACCTCTCCCCGAGACTGTCTCTCTCTCTCTCTCTACCTCTCCCCCGAGACTGTCTCTCTCTCTCTCTCCCTCTCCCCCTAGACTGTCTCTCTCTCTCTCTCTCTCTCTCTCTCTCCCTAGCCTGCCTCTCTCTCTCTCCCTAGACTGCCTCTCCCTCTCTCCCTAGACTGTCTCTCTCTCTCTCCCTAGACTGTCTCCCTCTCTCTCTCTCTCTCTCTCCCTAGACTGTCTCTCTCTCTCTCCCTAGACTGTCTCTCTCTCTCTCCCTAGACTGTCTCTCTCTCTCTCCCTAGACTGTCTCTCTCTCTCTCCCTAGACTGTCTCTCTCTCTCTCTCTCTCTCTCTCTAGACTGTCACTCTCTCGCTCTCCCTAGACTCTCTCTCTCTCACTCTCTCACTAAACTGCCTCTCTCTCTCTCCCTAGACTGCCTCTCCCTCTCTCCGTAGACTGTCTCTCTCTCTCTCCCTAGACTGTCTCTCTCTCTCTCTCTCTCTCTAGACTGTCTCTCTCTCTCTCTCTCTCCGTAGACTGTCTCTCTCTGTCTCTCTCTCCCCCTCTCCCCCTCCGAGACTGTCTCTCTCTCTCTCTCTACCTCTCCCCCGAGACTGTCTCTCTATCTCTCTCTACCTCTCCCCCGAGACTGTCTCTCTCTCTCTCTCTACCTCTCCCCCGAGACTGTCTCTCTCTCTCTCTCTACCTCTCCCCCGAGACTGTCTCTCTCTCTCTCTCCCTCTCCCCCTAGACTGTCTCTCTCTCTCTCTCTCTCCCTAGCCTGCCTCTCTCTCTCTCCCTAGACTGTCTCTCTCTCTCTCTCTCTCTCTCTCCCTCGACTGTCTCTCTCTCTCTCTCTCTCCGTAGACTGTCTCTCTCTGTCTCTCTCTCCCCCTCTCCCCCGAGACTGTCTCTCTCTCTCTCTCTACCTCTCCCCCGAGACTGTCTCTCTCTCTCTCTCTACCTCTCCCCCAAGACTGTCTCTCTCTCTCTCTCTACCTCTCCCCCGAGACTGTCTCTCTCTCTCTCTCTCTCCCTAGCCTGCCTCTCTCTCTCTCCCTAGACTGCCTCTCCCTCTCTCCCTAGACTGTCTCTCTCTCTCTCCCTAGACTGTCTCCCTCTCTCTCTCTCTCTCCCTAGACTGTCTCCCTCTCTCTCTCTCTCTCTCCCTAGACTGTCTCCCTCTCTCTCTCTCTCTCCCTAGACTGTCTCCCTCTCTCTCTCTCTCTCTCTCCCTAGACTGTCTCCCTCTCTCTCTCTCTCTCTCTCCCTAGACTGTCTCCCTCTCTCTCTCTCTCTCTCTCTCCTAGACTGTCTCCCTCTCTCTCTCTCTCTCTCTCCCTAGACTGTCTCCCTCTCTCTCTCTCTCTCTCTCCCTAGACTGTCTCCCTCTCTCTCTCTCTCTCTCTCCCTAGACTGTCTCCCTCTCTCTCTCTCTCTCTCTCCCTAGACTGTCTCCCTCTCTCTCTCTCTCCCTAGACTGTCTCCCTCTCTCTCTCTCTCCCTAGACTGTCTCCCTCTCTCTCTCTCTCTCTCCCTAGACTGTCTCCCTCTCTCTCTCTCTCTCTCCCTAGACTGTCTCCCTCTCTCTCTCTCTCTCTCCCTAGACTGTCTCCCTCTCTCTCTCACTCTCTCCCTAGACTGTCTCCCTCTCTCTCTCTCTCTCTCTCCCTAGACTGTCTCCCTCTCTCTCTCTCTCCCTAGCCTGCCTCTCTCTCTCTCCCTAGACTGCCTCTCCCTCTCTCCCTAGACTGTCTCTCTCTCTCTCCCTAGACTGTCTCTCTCTCTCTCCCTAGACTGTCTCCCTCTCTCTCTCTCTCTCCCTAGACTGTCTCCCTCTCTCTCTCTCTCTCTCCCTAGACTGTCTCCCTCTCTCTCTCTCTCTCCCTAGACTGTCTCCCTCTCTCTCTCTCTCTCTCTCCCTAGACTGTCTCCCTCTCTCTCTCTCTCTCTCTCTCCCTAGACTGTCTCCCTCTCTCTCTCTCTCTCTCCCTAGACTGTCTCCCTCTCTCTCTCACTCTCTCCCTAGACTGTCTCCCTCTCTCTCTCTCTCTCTCTCTCTCCTAGACTGTCTCCCTCTCTCTCTCTCTCTCTCCCTAGACTGTCTCCCTCTCTCTCTCTCTCTCTCCCTAGACTGTCTCCCTCTCTCTCTCTCTCTCTCTCTCTCCCTAGACTGTCTCCCTCTCTCTCTCTCTCTCTCCCTAGACTGTCTCCCTCTCTCTCTCTCTCTCTCCCTAGACTGTCTCCCTCTCTCTCTCTCTCTCTCTCCCTAGACTGTCTCCCTCTCTCTCTCTCTCTCTCCCTAGACTGTCTCCCTCTCTCTCTCTCTCTCTCCCTGGACTGTCTCTTTCTCTCGCTCTCGCTCTCTCCCGAGACTCTCTCTCTCTCTCTCCCTCCCTCGACTGTCTCTCTCTCTCCCCACCCAAGACTGTCTCCCTCTCTCTCTCTCCCTGGACTGTTTCCCTCTCTCTCTCTCTCTCTCCCTAGACTGTCTCCCTCTCTCTCTCTCTCTCCCTAGACTGTCTCCCTCTCTCTCTCTCTCTCCCGAGACTGCCTCCCTCTCTCTCTCTCTCTCCCTAGACTGTCTCTCTCTCTCTCCCTAAACTGCCTCTCTCTCTCTCCCTAGACTGGGTCTCTCTCTCCCTCGACTCTCTCTCTCTCTGTCTCTCCCGAGACTGTCTCTCTCTCTCTCTCTCTCTCCCTAGACTGTCTCTCTCTCTCTCTCTCTCCCTAGACTGTCTCTCTCTCTCTCTCTCTCCCTAGACTGTCTCTCTCTCTCTCTCCCTCTCCCCCTAGACTGTCTCTCTCTCTCTCTCTCTCTCCCCCTAGACTGCCTCTCTCTCTCTCTCCTGAGACTGCCTCTCTCTCTCTCTCCTGAGACTGCCTCTCTCTCTCTCCTTAGACTGTATCTCTCTCTCTCTTTAGACTGCCTCTCTCTCTCTCTCCCTAGACTGTATCTCTCGCTCTCCCTAAACTGTCTCTCTCTCTCTCCCTCGACTGTCTCTCTCTCTCTCCCTCGACTGTCTCTCTCTCTCTCTCCCTAGACTGTCTCTCTCTCTCTCTCTCTCCATAGACTGTCTCTCTCTGTCTCTCTCTCCCCCTCTCCCCCGAGACTGTCTCTCTCTCTCTCTACCTCTCCCCCGAGACTGTCTCTCTCTCTCTCTCTCCCTCTCCCCCGAGACTGTCTCTCTCTCTCTCTCTCTCCCTAGCCTGCCTCTCTCTCTCTCCCTAGACTGCCTCTCCCTCTCTCCCTAGACTGTCTCTCTCTCTCTCCCTAGACTGTCTCTCTCTCTCTCTCTAGACTGTCTCTCTCTCGCTCTCCCTAGACTCTCTCTCTCTCACTCTCTCACTAAACTGCCTCTCTCTCTCTCCCTAGACTGTCTCTCTCTCTCTCTCCCTCGACTGTCTCTCTCGCTCTCCCTAGACTGTCTCTCTCTCTCTCCCTATACTGTCTCTCTTTCTCTCCCTAGACTGTCTCTCTTTCTCTCCCTATACTGTCTCTCTTTCTCTCCCTATACTGTCTCTCTTTCTCTCCCTATACTGTCTCTCTCTCTCTCCCTAGACTGTCTCTCTCTCTCTCCCGAGACTGTCTCTCTCTCTCTCCCGAGACTGTCTCTCTCTCTCTCCCGAGACTGTCTCTCTCTCTCTCCCGAGACTGTCTCTCTCTCTCTCCCGAGACTGTCTCTCTCTCTCTCCCGAGATTGTCTCTCTCTCTCTCCCGAGATTGTCTCTCTCTCTCTCCCGAGATTTTCTCTCTCTCTCTCCCGAGATTGTCTCTCTCTCTCTCCCTAGACTGTCTCTCTCTCTCTCCCTAGAGTGTCTCTCTCTCTCTCCCTAGAGTGTCTCTCTCTCTCTCCCTAGACTGTCTCTCTTTCTCTCCCTAGACTGTCTCTCTCCCTAGACTGTCTCTATCCCTAGACTGTCTCTCTCTCTCTCTCTCTCTCTCCGTAGACTGTCTCTCTCTGTCTCTCTCTGTCTCTCTCCCCCTAGACTGTCTCTCTCTCTCTCTCTCTCTCTCCCTAGACCCTCTCTCTCTCTCTCTCTCTCTCTCTCCCTCGACTGTCTATCTCTCTCTCTCTCCCTAGACTGTCTCTCTCTCTCTCTCTCTCCCTAGACTGTCTCTCTCTCTCTCTCTCCCTAGACTGTCTCTCTCTCCCTCTCCCCCTAGACTGTCTCTCTCTCCCTCTCCCCCTAGACTGTCTCTCTCTCCCTCTCCCCCTAGACTGTCTCTCTCTCCCTCTCCCCCTAGACTGTCTCTCTCTCCCTCTCCCCCTAGACTGTCTCTCTCTCCCTCTCCCCCTAGACTGTCTCTCTCTCTCTCTCTCCCTCTCCCCCTAGACTGTCTCTCTCTCTCTCCCTAGACTGTGTCTCTCTCTCTCTCTCCCTCTCCCCCTAGACTGTGTCTCTCTCTCTCTCTCCCTCTCCCCCTAGACTGTCTCTCTCTCTCTCTCTCTCTCCCTAGACTGTCTCTCTCTCTCTCTCTCTCTCCCTAGACTGTCTCTCTCTCTCTCTCTCTCTCTCCCTAGACTGTCTCTCTCTCTCTCTCTCTCTCCCTAGACTGTCTCTCACTCTCTCTCTCTCTCCCTAGACTGTCTCTCTCTCTCTCTCTCTCTCCCTAGACTGTCTCTCTCTCTCTCTCTCTCTCCCTAGACTCTCTCTCTCTCTCTCTCTCTCTCTCCCTAGACTGTCTCTCTCTCTCTCTCTCTCTCCCTAGACTGTCTCTCTCTCTCTCTCTCTCTCCCTAGACTGTCTCTCTCTCTCTCTCTCTCTCCCTAGACTGTCTCTCTCTCTCTCTCTCTCTCCCTAGACTGTCTCTCTCTCTCTCTCTCTCTCTCCCTAGACTGTCTCTCTCTCTCTCTCTCTCTCTCCCTAGACTGTCTCTCTCTCTCTCTCTCTCTCCCTAGACTGTCTCTCTCTCTCTCTCTCTCTCCCTAGACTGTCTCTCTCTCTCCCCCTAGACTGTCTCTCTCTCTCTCTCTCTCTCTCTCCCCCTAGACTGCCTCTCTCTCTCTCTCCTGAGACTGCCTCTCTCTCTCTCTCCTGAGACTGCCTCTCTCTCTCTCTCTCCTGAGACTGCCTCTCTCTCTCTCCTTAGACTGTAACTCTCTCTCTCCTTAGACTGCATCTCTCTCTCTCTCCCTAGACTGTATCTCTCGCTCTCCCTAAACTGTCTCTCTCTCTCTCCCTAGACTGTCTCGCTCTCTCCCCCGAGACTGTCTCTCTCTCTCTCTCCCTCTCCCCCTAGACTGTCTCTCTCTCTCTCTCTCTCCCTAGCCTGCCTCTCTCTCTCTCCCTAGACTGTCTCTCTCTCTCTCCCTAGACTGTCTCTCTCTCTCTCCCTAGACTGTCTCTCTCTCTCTCCCTAGACTGTCTCTCTCTCTCTCCCTAGACTATCTCTCTCTCTCTCTCTCTCTCTCTCTAGACTGTCTCTCTCTCGCTCTCCCGAGACTCTCTCTCTCTCACTCTCTCACTAAACTGCCTCTCTCTCTCTCCCTAGACTGTGTCTCTCTCTCTCTCTCCCTAGACTGTCTCTCTCTCTCTCCCTAGACTGTCTCTCTCTCTCTCTCTCTCTCCCTAGACTGTCTCTCTCTCTCTCTCTCCCTCTCCCCCTAGACTGTCTCTCTCTCTCTCTCTCTCTCTCTCTCCCCCTAGACTGCCTCTCTCTCTCTCTCCTGAGACTGCCTCTCTCTCTCTCTCCTGAGACTGCCTCTCTCTCTCTCTCTCCTGAGACTGCCTCTCTCTCTCTCCTTAGACTGTAACTCTCTCTCTCCTTAGACTGCATCTCTCTCTCTCTCCCTAGACTGTATCTCTCGCTCTCCCTAAACTGTCTCTCTCTCTCTCCCTAGACTGTCTCGCTCTCTCCCCCGAGACTGTCTCTCTCTCTCTCCCTAGACTGTCTCTCTCTCTCTCCCTAGACTGTCTCTCTCTCTCTCCCTAGACTGTCTCTCTCTCTCTCCCTAGACTGTCTCTCTCTCTCTCCCTAGACTGTCTCTCTCTCTCTCCCTAGACTGTCTCTCTCTCTCTCCCTAGACTGTCTCTCTCTCTCTCCCTAGACTATCTCTCTCTCTCTCTCTCTCTCTCTCTAGACTGTCTCTCTCTCGCTCTCCCGAGACTCTCTCTCTCTCACTCTCTCACTAAACTGCCTCTCTCTCTCTCCCTAGACTGTCTCTCTCTCGCTCTCCCGAGACTCTCTCTCTCTCACTCTCTCACTAAACTGCCTCTCTCTCTCTCCCTAGACTGTGTCTCTCTCTCTCTCTCCCTAGACTGTCTCTCTCTCTCTCCCTAGACTGTCTCTCTCTCTCTCCCTAGACTGTCTCTCTCGCTCTCCCTAGACTGTCTCTCTCGCTCTCCCTAGACTGTCTCTCTCGCTCTCCCTAGACTGTCTCTCTCTCTCTCTCTCCCTATACTGTCTCTCTCTCTCTCCCTAGACTGTCTCTCTCTCTCTCCCGAGACTGTCTCTCTCTCTCTCCCGAGATTGTCTCTCTCTCTCTCCCTAGACTGTCTCTCTCTCTCTCCCTAGACTGTCTCTCTCTCTCTCCCTAGACTGTCTCTCTCTCTCTCCCTAGACTGTCTCTCTCTCTCTCCCTAGACTGTCTCTCTCTCTCTCCCTAGACTGTCTCTCTCTCTCTCTCTCTCTCCATAGACTGTCTCTCTCTGTCTCTCTCTCTCTCTCTCCCCCTAGACTGTCTCTCTCTCTCTCTCTCTCCCTAGACCGTCTTTCTCTCTCTCTCTCTCTCTCTCCCTACACCGTCTCTCTCTCTCTCTCCCTAGACCGTCTCTCTCTCTCTCTCTCTCCCTAGACTGTCTCTCTCTCTCTCTCTCCCTAGACTGTCTCTCTCTCTCTCTCTCTCCCTAGACTGTCTCTCTCTCTCTCTCTCTCCCTAGACTGTCTCTCTCTCTCTCTCTCTCTCCCTAGACTGTCTCTCTCTCTCTCTCTCCCTAGACTGTCTCTCTCTCTCTCTCTCTCTCTCTCTCTCTCTCTCTCTCCCTAGACCGTCTCTCTCTCTCTCTCTCCCTAGACCGTCTCTCTCTCTCTCTCTCTCCCTAGACCGTCTCTCTCTCTCTCTCTCTCTCCCTAGACTGTCTCTCTCTCTCTCTCTCTCTCCCTAGACTGTCTCTCTCTCTCTCTCTCTCTCCCTAGACTGTCTCTCTCTCTCTCTCTCCCTAGACTGTCTCTCTCTCTCTCTCTCCCTAGACTGTCTCTCTCTCCCTCTCCCCCTAGACTGTCTCTCTCTCTCTCTCCCTCTCCCCCTAGACTGTCTCTCTCTCTCTCTCCCTAGACTGTGTCTCTCTCTCTCTCCCTCTCCCCCTAGACTGTCTCTCTCTCTCTCTCCCTAGACTGTCTCTCTCTCTCTCTCTCTCTCCCTAGACTGTCTCTCTCTCTCTCTCTCCCTCTCCCCCTAGACTGTCTCTCTCTCTCTCTCCCTAGACTGTGTCTCTCTCTCTCTCTCCCTCTCCCCCTAGACTGTCTCTCTCTCTCTCTCCCTAGACTGTCTCTCTCTCTCTCTCCCTAGATTGTCTCTCTCTCTCTCTCTCCCTAGACTGTCTCTCTCTCTCTCTCTCCCTAGACTGTCTCTCTCTCTCTCCCTCTCCCCCTAGACTGTCTCTCTCTCTCTCCCTCTCCCCCTAGACTGTCTCTCTCTCTCTCTCCCTCTCCCCCTAGACTGCCTCTCTCTCTCTCTCCCGAGACTGTCTCTCTCTCTCTCTCCCTCTCCCCCGAGACTGTCTCTCTCTCTCTCTCTCCCTCTCCCCCTAGACTGTCTCTCTCTCTCTCTCCCTAGACTGTGTCTCTCTCTCTCTCTCCCTCTCCCCCTAGACTGTCTCTCTCTCTCTCTCCCTAGACTGTGTGTCTCTCTCTCTCTCTCTCTCTCTCCCTAGACTGTCTCTCTCTCTCTCTCCCTCTCCCCCTAGACTGTCTCTCTCTCTCTCTCCCTCTCCCCCTAGACTGTCTCTCTCTCTCTCTCCCTCTCCCCCTAGACTGTCTCTCTCTCTCTCTCCCTCTCCCCCTAGACTGTCTCTCTCTCTCTCTCCCTAGACTGTCTCTCTCTCTCTCCCTCTCCCCCTAGACTGTCTCTCTCTCTCTCTCCCTAGACTGTGTGTCTCTCTCTCTCTCTCTCTCCCTAGACTGTCTCTCTCTCTCTCTCTCCCTAGACTGTCTCTCTCTCTCTCTCCCTAGACTGTCTCTCTCTCTCTCTCCCTAGACTGTCTCTCTCTCTCTCTCCCTAGACTGTCTCTCTCTCTCTCTCTCCCTAGACTGTCTCTCTCTCTCTCTCTCCCTAGACTGTCTCTCTCTCTCTCTCTCCCTAGACTGTCTCTCTCTCTCTCTCTCCCTAGACTGTCTCTCTCTCTCTCTCTCCCTAGACTGTCTCTCTCTCTCTCCCTAGACTGTCTCTCTCTCTCTCCCTAGACTGTCTCTCTCTCTCTCTCTCTCCCTAGACTGTCTCTCTCTCTCTCTCTCTCCCTAGACTGTCTCTCTCTCCCTCTCCCCCTAGACTGTCTCTCTCTCTTTCTCTCCCTCTCCCCCTAGACTGTCTCTCTCTCCCTCTCCCCCTAGACTGTCTCTCTCTCTTTCTCTCCCTCTCCCCCTAGACTGTCTCTCTCTCTCTCTCCCTAGACTGTCTCTCTCTCTCTCTCCCTCTCCCCCTAGACTGTCTCTCTCTCTCTCTCCCTAGACTGTGTCTCTCTCTCTCTCTCTCTCTCTCTCCCTAGACTGTCTCTCTCTCTCTCTCCCTCTCCCCCTAGACTGTCTCTCTCTCTCTCTCTCCCTCCCCCTAGACTGCCTCTCTCTCTCTCTCCTGAGACTGCCTCTCTCTCTCTCTCTCCTTCGACTGTATCTCTCTCTCTCCTTGGACTGCCTCTCTCTCTCTCTCCCTAGACTGTATCTCTCGCTCTCCCTAAACTGTCTCTCTCTCTCTCTCCCTCGACTGTCTCTCTCTCTCTCTCTCCCTCGACTGTCTCTCTCTCTCTCCCTCGACTGTCTCTCTCTCTCTCCCTCGACTGTCTCTCTCTCTCTCTCTCTCCGTAGACTGTCTCTCTCTGTCTCTCTCTCCCCCTCTCCCCCGAGAATGTCTCTCTCTCTCTCTCTACCTCTCCCCCGAGACTGTCTCTCTCTCTCTCTCCCTCTCCCCCTAGACTGTCTCTCTCTCTCTCTCTCTCCCTAGCCTGCCTCTCTCTCTCTCCCTAGACTGCCTCTCCCTCTCTCCCTAGACTGTCTCTCTCTCTGTCCCTAGACTGTCTCTCTCTCTCTCTCTCTCTCTCTCCCTCGACTGTCTCTCTCTCTCTCTCTCTCCGTAGACTGTCTCTCTCTGTCTCTCTCTCCCCCTCTCCCCCGAGACTGTCTCTCTCTCTCTCTACCTCTCCCCCGAGACTGTCTCTCTCTCTCTCTCTACCTCTCCCCCGAGACTGTCTCTCTCTCTCTCTCTACCTCTCCCCCGAGACTGTCTCTCTCTCTCTCTCCCTCTCCCCCTAGACTGTCTCTCTCTCTCTCTCTCCCTAGCCTGCCTCTCTCTCTCTCCCTAGACTGTCTCTCTCTCTCTCTCTAGACTGTCACTCTCTCGCTCTCCCTAGACTCTCTCTCTCTCACTCTCTCACTAAACTGCCTCTCTCTCTCTCCCTAGACTGTCTCTCCCTCTCTCTTCCTAGACTGTCTCTCTCGCTCTCCCTAGACTGTCTCTCTCGCTCTCCCTAGACTGTCTCTCTCTCTCTCCCTATACTGTCTCTCTCTCTCTCCCTATACTGTCTCTCTCTCTCTCTCCCTATACTGTCTCTCTCTCTCTCCCTAGACTGTCTCTCTCTCTCTCCCTAGACTGTCTCTCTCTCTCTCCCTAGACTGTCTCTCTCTCTCTCCCTAGACTGTCTCTCTCTCTCTCTCTCTCCGTAGACTGTCTCTCTCTGTCTCTCTCTCCCCCTCTCCCCCGAGAATGTCTCTCTCTCTCTCTCTACCTCTCCCCCGAGACTGTCTCTCTCTCTCTCTCTACCTCTCCCCCGAGACTGTCTCTCTCTCTCTCTCCCTCTCCCCCTAGACTGTCTCTCTCTCTCTCTCTCCCTAGCCTGCCTCTCTCTCTCTCCCTAGACTGTCTCTCTCTCTCTCTCTAGACTGTCACTCTCTCGCTCTCCCTAGACTCTCTCTCTCTCACTCTCTCACTAAACTGCCTCTCTCTCTCCCTAGACTGTCTCTCCCTCT
The DNA here is from genome assembly GCF_047496795.1 of Chiloscyllium punctatum. Taxonomy (NCBI): domain Eukaryota; kingdom Metazoa; phylum Chordata; class Chondrichthyes; order Orectolobiformes; family Hemiscylliidae; genus Chiloscyllium; species Chiloscyllium punctatum. The sequence continues at coordinate 34,288,010 of NC_092739.1, read as the reverse complement.
CTCTCCCTAGACTGTCTCTCTCGCTCTCCCGAGACTGTCTCTCTCTCTCTCCCTAGACTGTCTCTCTCTCTCTCCCTAGACTGTCTCTCTCTCTCTCCCTAGACTGTCTCTCTCTCTCTCCCTAGACTGTCTCTCTCTCTCTCCCTAGACTGTCTCTCTCTCTCTCCCTAGACTATCTCTCTCTCTCTCCCGAGATTGTCTCTCTCTCTCTCCCTAGACTGTCTCCCTCTCTCTCCCTAGACTGTCTCTCTCTCTCTCCCTAGACTGTCTCTCTCTCTCTCCCTAGACTGTCTCTCTCTCTCTCCCTAGACTGTCTCTCTCTCTCTCCCTAGACTGTCTCTCTCTCTCTCCCTAGACTCTCTCTCTCTCTCTCCCTAGACTCTCTCTCTCTCCCTAGACTGTCTCTCTCTCTCTCCCTAGACTGTCTCTCTCTCTCTCCCTAGACGGTCTCTCTCTCTCTCCCTAGACTGTCTCTCTCTCTCTCCCTAGACTATCTCTCTCTCTCTCCCTAGACTGTCTCTCGCTCTCTCTCTCTCTCCGTAGACTGTCTCTCTCTGTCTCTCTCTCTCTCTCTCCCCTAGACTGTCTCTCTCTCTCTCTCTCTCTCCCTAGACCGTCTCTCTCTCTCTCTCTCTCTCTCTCCCTAGACCGTCTCTCTCTCTCTCTCTCCCTAGACCGTCTCTCTCTCTCTCTCTCCCTAGACCGTCTCTCTCTCTCTCTCTCCCTAGACCGTCTCTCTCTCTCTCTCTCCCTAGACCGTCTCTCTCTCTCTCTCTCCCTAGACTGTCTCTCTCTCTCTCTCTCTCTCTCCCTAGACTGTCTCTCTCTCTCTCTCTCCCTAGACTGTCTCTCTCTCTCTCCCTAGACTGTCTCTCTCTCTCTCTCTCCCTAGACTGTCTCTCTCTCTCTCTCCCTAGACTGTCTCTCTCTCCCTCTCCCCCTAGACTGTCTCTCTCTCTCTCTCTCTCCCTCTCCCCCTAGACTGTCTCTCTCTCTCTCTCCCTAGACTGTGTCTCTCTCTCTCTCTCCCTCTCCCCCTAGACTGTGTCTCTCTCTCTCTCTCCCTCTCCCCCTAGACTGTCTCTCTCTCTCTCTCCCTAGACTGTCTCTCTCTCTCTCTCCCTAGACTGTCTCTCTCTCTCTCTCCCTAGACTGTCTCTCTCTCTCTCTCCCTAGACTGTCTCTCTCTCTCTCTCCCTAGACTGTCTCTCTCTCTCTCTCCCTAGACTCTCTCTCTCTCTCTCTCCCCCTGCCCCTAGACTGTCTCTCTCTCCCCCTAGACTGCCTCTCTCTCTCTCTCCTGAGACTGCCTATCTCTCTCTCTCCTGAGACTGCCTCTCTCTCTCTCCTTAGACTGTATCTCTCTCTCTCCTTAGACTGCCTCTCTCTCTCTGTCCCTAGACTGTATCTCTCGCTCTCCCTAAACTTTCTCTCTCTCTCTCCCTCGACTGTCTCTCTCTCTCTCCCTCGACTGTCTCTCTCTCTCTCCCTCGACTGTCTCTCTCTCTCTCTCTCTCCGTAGACTGTCTCTCTCTGTCTCTCTCTCCCCCTCTCCCCCGAGACTGTCTCTCTCTCTCTCTCTACCTCTCCCCCGAGACTGTCTCTCTCTCTCTCTCTACCTCTCCCCCGAGACTGTCTCTCTCTCTCTCTCTACCTCTCCCCCGAGACTGTCTCTCTCTCTCTCTCTACCTCTCCCCCGAGACTGTCTCTCTCTCTCTCTCCCTCTCCCCCTAGACTGTCTCTCTCTCTCCCTAGCCTGCCTCTCTCTCTCTCCCTAGACTGCCTCTCCCTCTCTCCCTAGACTGCCTCTCCCTCTCTCCCTAGACTGTCTCTCTCTCTCTCCCTAGACTGTGTCTCTCTCTCTCTCTCTCTCTCTAGACTGTCTCTCTCTCGCTCTCCCTAGACTCTCTCTCTCTCACTCTCTCACTAAACTGCCTCTCTCTCTCTCCCTAGACTATCTCTCTCTCACTCTCTCACTAAACTGCCTCTCTCTCTCTCCCTAGACTGTCTCTCTCGCTCTCCCTCGACTGTCTCTCTCTCTCTCCCTATACTGTCTCTCTCTCTCTCCCGAGACTGTCTCTCTCTCTCTCCCGAGACTGTCTCTCTCTCTCTCCCGAGACTGTCTTCTCTCTCTCCCGAGATTGTCTCTCTCTCTCTCCCGAGATTGTCTCTCTCTCTCTCCCGAGATTGTCTCTCTCTCTCTCCCGAGACTGTCTCTCTCTCTCTCCCGAGACTGTCTCTCTCTCTCTCCCTATACTGTCTCTCTCTCTCTCCCGAGACTGTCTCTCTCTCTCTCCCGAGACTGTCTCTCTCTCTCTCCCGAGACTGTCTCTCTCTCTCTCCCGAGACTGTCTCTCTCTCTCTCCCGAGACTGTCTCTCTCTCTCTCTCCCTAGACTGTCTCTCTCTCTCTCCCTAGACTATCTCTCTCTCTCTCCCTAGACTGTCTCTCTCTCTCTCCCTAGACTGTCTCACTCTCTCTCTCTCTCCGTAGACTGTCTCTCTCTGTCTCTCTCTCTCTCTCTCCCGCTAGACTGTCTCTCTCTCTCTCTCTCTCTCTCTCTCTCCCTAGACCGTCTCTCTCTCTCTCTCTCTCTCCCTAGACCGTCTCTCTCTCTCTCCCTAGACCGTCTCTCTCTCTCTCCCTATACTGTCTCTCTCTCTCTCCCTATACTGTCTCTCTCTCTCTCCCGAGACTGTCTCTCTCTCTCTCCCGAGACTGTCTTCTCTCTCTCCCGAGATTGTCTCTCTCTCTCTCCCGAGATTGTCTCTCTCTCTCTCCCGAGACTGTCTCTCTCTCTCTCCCGAGACTGTCTCTCTCTCTCTCCCGAGACTGTCTCTCTCTCTCTCCCGAGACTGTCTCTCTCTCTCTCCCGAGACTGTCTCTCTCTCTCTCCCGAGACTGTCTCTCTCTCTCTCCCGAGACTGTCTCTCTCTCTCTCCCGAGACTGTCTCTCTCTCTCTCCCGAGACTGTCTCTCTCTCTCTCCCTAGACTATCTCTCTCTCTCTCCCTAGACTGTCTCTCTCTCTCTCCCTAGACTGTCTCACTCTCTCTCTCTCTCCGTAGACTGTCTCTCTCTGTCTCTCTCTCTCTCTCTCCCGCTAGACTGTCTCTCTCTCTCTCTCTCTCTCTCTCTCTCCCTAGACCGTCTCTCTCTCTCTCTCTCTCTCCCTAGACCGTCTCTCTCTCTCTCCCTAGACCGTCTCTCTCTCTCTCCCTAGACTGTCTCTCTCTCTCTCTCTCCCTAGACTGTCTCTCTCTCTCTCCCTAGACTGTCTCTCTCTCTCTCCCTAGACTGTCTCTCTCTCTCTCCCTAGACTGTCTCTCTCTCTCTCTCTCCCTAGACTGTCTCTCTCTCTCTCTCTCTCCCTAGACTGTCTCTCTCTCTCTCTCTCCCTAGACTGTCTCTCTCTCTCTCTCTCCCTAGACAGTCTCTCTCTCTCTCTCTCCCTAGACTGTCTCTCTCTCTCTCTCTCCCTAGACTGTCTCTCTCTCTCTCCCTAGACTGTCTCTCTCTCTCTCCCTAGACTGTCTCTCTCTCTCTCCCTAGACTGTCTCTCTCTCTCTCCCTAGACTGTCTCTCTCTCTCTCCCTAGACTGTCTCTCTCTCTCTCCCTAGACTGTCTCTCTCTCTCTCCCTAGACTGTCTCTCTCTCTCTCCCTAGACTGTCTCTCTCTCTCTCCCTAGACTATCTCTCTCTCTCTCCCTAGACTGTCTCTCTCTCTCTCCCTAGACTGTCTCACTCTCTCTCCCTAGACTGTCTCACTCTCTCTCTCTCTCCGTAGACTGTCTCTCTCTCTCTCTCTCTCTCTCTCCCGCTAGACTGTCTCTCTCTCTCTCTCTCTCTCTCTCTCTCTCCCTAGACCGTCTCTCTCTCTCTCTCTCTCCCTAGACCGTCTCTCTCTCTCTCTCTCCCTAGACCGTCTCTCTCTCTCTCTCTCCCTAGACTGTCTCTCTCTCTCTCTCCCTAGACTGTCTCTCTCTCTCTCTCTCCCTAGACTGTCTCTCTCTCTCTCTCTCCCTAGACTGTCTCTCTCTCTCTCTCTCCCTAGACTGTCTCTCTCTCTCTCTCTCCCTAGACTGTCTCTCTCTCTCTCTCTCCCTAGACTGTCTCTCTCTCTCTCTCTCCCTAGACTGTCTCTCTCTCTCTCTCTCCCTAGACTGTCTCTCTCTCTCTCTCTCCCTAGACTGTCTCTCTCTCTCTCTCTCCCTAGACTGTCTCTCTCTCTCTCTCTCCCTAGACTGTCTCTCTCTCTCTCTCTCCCTAGACTGTCTCTCTCTCTCTCTCTCCCTAGACTGTCTCTCTCTCTCTCTCCCTAGACTGTCTCTCTCTCTCTCTCTCCCTAGACTGTCTCTCTCTCTCTCTCTCCCTAGACTGTCTCTCTCTCTCTCTCTCCCTAGACTGTCTCTCTCTCTCTCTCTCCCTAGACTGTCTCTCTCTCTCTCTCTCCCTAGACTGTCTCTCTCTCTCTCTCTCCCTAGACTGTCTCTCTCTCTCTCTCTCCCTAGACTGTCTCTCTCTCTCTCTCTCCCTAGACTGTCTCTCTCTCTCTCTCTCCCTAGACTGTCTCTCTCTCTCTCTCTCCTTAGACTGTCTCTCTCTCTCTCCCTAGACTGTCTCTCTCTCTCTCTCTCTCTCCCGAGACTGTCTCTCTCTCTCTCCCGAGACTGTCTCTCTCTCTCTCCCGAGACTGTCTCTCTCTCTCTCTCTCTCTCCCGAGACTGTCTCTCTCTCTCTCCCGAGACTGTCTCTCTCTCTCTCCCGAGACTGTCTCTCTCTCTCTCCCGAGACTGTCTCTCTCTCTCTCCCGAGACTGTCTCTCTCTCTCTCCCGAGACTGTCTCTCTCTCTCTCCCTAGACTGTCTCTCTCTCTCTCCCTAGACTATCTCTCTCTCTCTCCCTAGACTGTCTCTCTCTCTCTCCCTAGACTGTCTCACTCTCTCTCTCTCTCCGTAGACTGTCTCTCTCTGTCTCTCTCTCTCTCTCTCCCGCTAGACTGTCTCTCTCTCTCTCTCTCTCTCTCTCTCTCCCTAGACCGTCTCTCTCTCTCTCTCTCTCTCCCTAGACCGTCTCTCTCTCTCTCCCTAGACCGTCTCTCTCTCTCTCCCTAGACTGTCTCTCTCTCTCTCTCTCCCTAGACTGTCTCTCTCTCTCTCCCTAGACTGTCTCTCTCTCTCTCCCTAGACTGTCTCTCTCTCTCTCTCTCCCTAGACTGTCTCTCTCTCTCTCTCTCCCTAGACTGTCTCTCTCTCTCTCTCTCCCTAGACTGTCTCTCTCTCTCTCTCTCCCTAGACTGTCTCTCTCTCTCTCTCTCCCTAGACTGTCTCTCTCTCTCTCTCTCCCTAGACTGTCTCTCTCTCTCTCTCTCCCTAGACTGTCTCTCTCTCTCTCCCTAGACTGTCTCTCTCTCTCTCCCTAGACTGTCTCTCTCTCTCTCCCTAGACTGTCTCTCTCTCTCTCCCTAGACTGTCTCTCTCTCTCTCCGTAGACTGTCTCTCTCTCTCTCCCTAGACTGTCTCTCTCTCTCTCCCTAGACTATCTCTCTCTCTCTCCCTAGACTGTCTCTCTCTCTCTCCCTAGACTGTCTCTCTCTCTCTCCCTAGACTGTCTCACTCTCTCTCTCTCTCCGTAGACTGTCTCTCTCTCTCTCTCTCTCTCTCTCCCGCTAGACTGTCTCTCTCTCTCTCTCTCTCTCTCTCTCTCTCTCCCTAGACCGTCTCTCTCTCTCTCTCTCTCTCTCTCTCTCTCCCTAGACCGTCTCTCTCTCTCTCTCTCCCTAGACCGTCTCTCTCTCTCTCTCTCCCTAGACTGTCTCTCTCTCTCTCTCCCTAGACTGTCTCTCTCTCTCTCTCTCCCTAGACTGTCTCTCTCTCTCTCTCTCCCTAGACTGTCTCTCTCTCTCTCTCTCCCTAGACTGTCTCTCTCTCTCTCTCTCCCTAGACTGTCTCTCTCTCTCTCTCTCCCTAGACTGTCTCTCTCTCTCTCTCTCCCTAGACTGTCTCTCTCTCTCTCTCTCCCTAGACTGTCTCTCTCTCTCTCTCTCCCTAGACTGTCTCTCTCTCTCTCTCTCCCTAGACTGTCTCTCTCTCTCTCTCTCCCTAGACTGTCTCTCTCTCTCTCTCTCCCTAGACTGTCTCTCTCTCTCTCTCTCCCTAGACTGTCTCTCTCTCTCTCTCTCCCTAGACTGTCTCTCTCTCTCTCTCTCCCTAGACTGTCTCTCTCTCTCTCTCTCCTTAGACTGTCTCTCTCTCTCTCCCTAGACTGTCTCTCTCTCTCTCTCTCTCTCCCTAGACTGTCCCTCTCTCGCTCTCCCGAGACTGTCTCTCTCTCTCTCCCGAGACTGTCTCTCTCTCTCTCCCGAGACTGTCTCTCTCTCTCTCCCGAGACTGTCTCTCTCTCTCTCCCGAGACTGTCTCTCTCTCTCTCCCGAGACTGTCTCTCTCTCTCTCCCTAGACTGTCTCTCTCTCTCTCCCTAGACTGTCTCTCTCTCTCTCCCTAGACTGTCTCTCTCTCTCTCCCTAGACTGTCTCTCTCTCTCTCCCTAGACTGTCTCTCTCTCCCTAGACTGTCTCTCTCTCTCTCCCTAGACTATCTCTCTCTCTCTCCCTAGACTATCTCTCTCTCTCTCCCTAGACTATCTCTCTCTCTCTCCCTAGACTATCTCTCTCTCTCTCCCTAGACTATCTCTCTCTCTCTCCCTAGACTATCTATCTCTCTCTCTCTCCCTAGACTATCTCTCTCTCTCTCCTTAGACTATCTCTCTCTCTCTCCTTAGACTGTCTCTCTCTCTCTCCCTAGACTGTCTCTCTCTCTCTCCCTAGACTGTCTCTCTCTCTCTCCCTAGACTATCTCTCTCTCTCTCCTTAGACTGTCTCTCTCTCTCTCCCTAGACTGTCTCTCTCTCTCTCCCTAGACTGTCTCTCTCTCTCTCCCTAGACTGTCTCTCTCTCTCTCCCTAGACTGTCTCTCTCTCTCTCTCCCTAGACTATCTCTCTCTCTCTCCCTAGACTATCTCTCTCTCTCTCCCTAGACTATCTCTCTCTCTCTCCTTAGACTGTCTCTCTCTCTCCCTAGACTGTCTCTCTCTCTCTCCCTAGACTGTCTCTCTCTCTCTCTCTCTCTCCCTAGACTGTCCCTCTCTCGCTCTCCCGAGACTGTCTCTCTCTCTCTCCCGAGACTGTCTCTCTCTCTCTCCCGAGACTGTCTCTCTCTCTCTCCCGAGACTGTCTCTCTCTCTCTCTCTCTCTCCCTAGACTGTCCCTCTCTCGCTCTCCCTAGACTGTCTATCTCTCTCTCTCTCCCTAGACTATCTCTCTCTCTCTCCTTAGACTATCTCTCTCTCTCTCCTTAGACTATCTCTCTCTCTCTCCTTAGACTGTCTCTCTCTCTCTCCCTAGACTGTCTCTCTCTCTCTCCCTAGACTATCTCTCTCTCTCTCCTTAGACTGTCTCTCTCTCTCTCCCTAGACTGTCTCTCTCTCTCTCCCTAGACTGTCTCTCTCTCTCTCCCTAGACTGTCTCTCTCTCTCTCCCTAGACTGTCTCTCTCTCTCTCTCCCTAGACTATCTCTCTCTCTCTCCCTAGACTATCTCTCTCTCTCTCCTTAGACTGTCTCTCTCTCTCTCCCTAGACTGTCTCTCTCTCTCTCCCTAGACTGTCTCTCTCTCTCTCTCTCTCTCCCTAGACTGTCCCTCTCTCGCTCTCCCGAGACTGTCTCTCTCTCTCTCCCGAGACTGTCTCTCTCTCTCTCCCGAGACTGTCTCTCTCTCTCTCCCGAGACTGTCTCTCTCTCTCTCCCGAGACTGTCTCTCTCTCTCTCTCTCTCTCCCTAGACTGTCCCTCTCTCGCTCTCCCTAGACTGTCTCTCTCGCTCTCCCTAGACTGTCTCTCTTGCTCTCCCTAGACTGTCTCTCTTGCTCTCCCTAGACTGTCTCTCTCTCTCTCCCTATACTATCTCTCTCTCTCTCCCTAGACTGTCTCTCTCTCTCTCCCGAGACTGTCTCTCTCTCTCTCCCGAGACTGTCTCTCTCTCTCTCCCGAGACTGTCTCTCTCTCTCTCCCGAGACTGTCTCTCTCTCTCTCCCGAGACTGTCTCTCTCTCTCTCCCGAGACTGTCTCTCTCTCTCTCCCGAGACTGTCTCTCTCTCTCTCCCGAGATTGTCTCTCTCTCTCTCCCGAGATTGTCTCTCTCTCTCTCCCGAGATTGTCTCTCTCTCTCTCCCTAGACTGTCTCTCTCTCTCTCCCTAGACTGTCTCTCTCTCTCTCTCTCCCTAGACTGTCTCCCTCTCTCTCTCTCCCTAGACTGTCTCCCTCTCTCTCTCTCCCTAGACTGTCTCTCTCTCTCTCTCCCCCTAGACTGTCTCTCTCTCTCTCTCTCCCTAGACTGTCTCTCTCTCTCTCTCTCCCTAGACTGTCTCTCTCTCTCTCTCTCCCTAGACTGTCTCTCTCTCTCTCTCTCCCTAGACTGTCTCTCTCTCTCTCTCTCCCTAGACTGTCTCTCTCTCTCTCTCTCCCTAGACTGTCTCTCTCTCTCTCTCTCCCTAGACTGTCTCTCTCTCTCTCTCTCCCTAGACTGTCTCTCTCTCTCTCTCTCTCCCTAGACTGTCTCTCTCTCTCTCTCTCCCTAGACTGTCTCTCTCTCTCTCTCTCTCTCCCTAGACTGTCCCTCTCTCTCTCTCCCTAGACTGTCCCTCTCTCCCTCTCCCTAGACTGTCCCTCTCTCCCTCTCCCTAGACTGTCTCTCTCTCTCTCCCTAGACTGTCTCTCTCTCTCTCCCTCGACTGTCTCTCTCTCTCTCCCTAGACTGTCTCTCTCTCTCTCCCTAGACTGTCTCTCTCTCTCTCCCTAGACTGTCTCTCTCTCTCTCCCTAGACTGTCTCTCTCTCTCTCTCTCTCTCTCTCTCCGTAGACTGTCTCTCTCTGTCTCTCTCTCTCTCTCTCCCCTAGACTGTCTCTCTCTCTCTCTCTCCCTAGACTGTCTCTCTCTCTCTCCCTAGACTGTCTCTCTCTCTCTCCCTAGACTGTCTCTCTCTCTCTCCCTAGACTGTCTCTCTCTCTCTCTCTCTCTCCGTAGACTGTCTCTCTCTGTCTCTCTCTCTCTCTCTCCCCCTAGACTGTCTCTCTCTCTCTCTCTCTCTCCCTAGACCGTCTCTCTCTCTCTCTCTCTCTCTCTCTCTCTCTCCCTAGACTGTCTCTCTCTCTCTCTCTCCCTAGACTGTCTCTCTCTCTCTCTCTCCCTAGACTGTCTCTCTCTCTCTCTCTCCCTAGACTGTCTCTCTCTCTCTCTCTCCCTAGACTGTCTCTCTCTCTCTCTCTCTCTCCCTAGACTGTCCCTCTCTCTCTCTCCCTAGACTGTCCCTCTCTCCCTCTCCCTAGACTGTCCCTCTCTCCCTCTCCCTAGACTGTCTCTCTCTCTCTCCCTAGACTGTCTCTCTCTCTCTCCCTAGACTGTCTCTCTCTCTCTCCCTAGACTGTCTCTCTCTCTCTCCCTAGACTGTCTCTCTCTCTCTCTCTCTCTCCCGAGACTGTCTCTCTCTCTCTCCCGAGACTGTCTCTCTCTCTCTCCCGAGACTGTCTCTCTCTCTCTCCCGAGACTGTCTCTCTCTCTCTCCCGAGACTGTCTCTCTCTCTCTCCCGAGACTGTCTCTCTCTCTCTCCCGAGACTGTCTCTCTCTCTCTCCCGAGACTGTCTCTCTCTCTCTCCCTAGACTGTCTCTCTCTCTCTCCCTAGACTATCTCTCTCTCTCTCCCTAGACTGTCTCTCTCTCTCTCCCTAGACTATCTCTCTCTCTCTCCCTAGACTGTCTCTCTCTCTCTCCCTAGACTGTCTCACTCTCTCTCTCTCTCCGTAGACTGTCTCTCTCTGTCTCTCTCTCTCTCTCTCCCGCTAGACTGTCTCTCTCTCTCTCTCTCTCTCTCTCTCTCCCTAGACCGTCTCTCTCTCTCTCTCTCTCTCCCTAGACCGTCTCTCTCTCTCTCCCTAGACCGTCTCTCTCTCTCTCCCTAGACTGTCTCTCTCTCTCTCTCTCCCTAGACTGTCTCTCTCTCTCTCCCTAGACTGTCTCTCTCTCTCTCCCTAGACTGTCTCTCTCTCTCTCTCTCCCTAGACTGTCTCTCTCTCTCTCTCTCCCTAGACTGTCTCTCTCTCTCTCTCTCCCTAGACTGTCTCTCTCTCTCTCTCTCCCTAGACTGTCTCTCTCTCTCTCTCTCCCTAGACTGTCTCTCTCTCTCTCTCTCCCTAGACTGTCTCTCTCTCTCTCTCTCCCTAGACTGTCTCTCTCTCTCTCTCTCCCTAGACTGTCTCTCTCTCTCTCCCTAGACTGTCTCTCTCTCTCTCCCTAGACTGTCTCTCTCTCTCTCCCTAGACTGTCTCTCTCTCTCTCCCTAGACTGTCTCTCTCTCTCTCCCTAGACTATCTCTCTCTCTCTCCCTAGACTATCTCTCTCTCTCTCCCTAGACTGTCTCTCTCTCTCTCCCTAGACTGTCTCTCTCTCTCTCCCTAGACTGTCTCACTCTCTCTCTCTCTCCGTAGACTGTCTCTCCCTCTCTCTCTCTCTCTCTCCCGCTAGACTGTCTCTCTCTCTCTCTCTCTCTCTCTCTCTCTCCCTAGACCGTCTCTCTCTCTCTCTCTCTCTCTCTCTCTCTCCCTAGACCGTCTCTCTCTCTCTCTCTCCCTAGACCGTCTCTCTCTCTCTCTCTCCCTAGACTGTCTCTCTCTCTCTCTCCCTAGACTGTCTCTCTCTCTCTCTCTCCCTAGACTGTCTCTCTCTCTCTCTCTCCCTAGACTGTCTCTCTCTCTCTCTCTCCCTAGACTGTCTCTCTCTCTCTCTCTCCCTAGACTGTCTCTCTCTCTCTCTCTCCCTAGACTGTCTCTCTCTCTCTCTCTCCCTAGACTGTCTCTCTCTCTCTCTCTCCCTAGACTGTCTCTCTCTCTCTCTCTCCCTAGACTGTCTCTCTCTCTCTCTCACCCTAGACTGTCTCTCTCTCTCTCTCTCCCTAGACTGTCTCTCTCTCTCTCTCTCCCTAGACTGTCTCTCTCTCTCTCTCTCCCTAGACTGTCTCTCTCTCTCTCTCTCCCTAGACTGTCTCTCTCTCTCTCTCTCCCTAGACTGTCTCTCTCTCTCTCTCTCCCTAGACTGTCTCTCTCTCTCTCTCTCCCTAGACTGTCTCTCTCTCTCTCTCTCCTTAGACTGTCTCTCTCTCTCTCCCTAGACTGTCCCTCTCTCGCTCTCCCGAGACTGTCTCTCTCTCTCTCCCGAGACTGTCTCTCTCTCTCTCCCGAGACTGTCTCTCTCTCTCTCCCGAGACTGTCTCTCTCTCTCTCCCGAGACTGTCTCTCTCTCTCTCCCGAGACTGTCTCTCTCTCTCTCCCTAGACTGTCTCTCTCTCTCTCCCTAGACTGTCTCTCTCTCTCTCCCTAGACTGTCTCTCTCTCTCTCCCTAGACTGTCTCTCTCTCCCTAGACTGTCTCTCTCTCTCTCCCTAGACTATCTCTCTCTCTCTCCCTAGACTATCTCTCTCTCTCTCCCTAGACTATCTCTCTCTCTCTCCCTAGACTATCTCTCTCTCTCTCCCTAGACTATCTCTCTCTCTCTCCCTAGACTATCTCTCTCTCTCTCCCTAGACTATCTCTCTCTCTCTCCCTAGACTATCTCTCTCTCTCTCCCTAGACTATCTCTCTCTCTCTCCCTAGACTATCTCTCTCTCTCTCCCTAGACTATCTATCTCTCTCTCTCTCCCTAGACTATCTCTCTCTCTCTCCTTAGACTATCTCTCTCTCTCTCCTTAGACTGTCTCTCTCTCTCTCCCTAGACTGTCTCTCTCTCTCTCCCTAGACTATCTCTCTCTCTCTCCTTAGACTGTCTCTCTCTCTCTCCCTAGACTGTCTCTCTCTCTCTCCCTAGACTGTCTCTCTCTCTCTCCCTAGACTGTCTCTCTCTCTCTCCCTAGACTGTCTCTCTCTCTCTCTCCCTAGACTATCTCTCTCTCTCTCCCTAGACTATCTCTCTCTCTCTCCTTAGACTGTCTCTCTCTCTCTCCCTAGACTGTCTCTCTCTCTCTCCCTAGACTGTCTCTCTCTCTCTCTCTCTCTCCCTAGACTGTCCCTCTCTCGCTCTCCCGAGACTGTCTCTCTCTCTCTCCCGAGACTGTCTCTCTCTCTCTCCCGAGACTGTCTCTCTCTCTCTCCCGAGACTGTCTCTCTCTCTCTCTCTCTCTCCCTAGACTGTCCCTCTCTCGCTCTCCCTAGACTGTCTCTCTCGCTCTCCCTAGACTGTCTCTCTTGCTCTCCCTAGACTGTCTCTCTTGCTCTCCCTAGACTGTCTCTCTCTCTCTCCCTATACTATCTCTCTCTCTCTCCCTAGACTGTCTCTCTCTCTCTCCCGAGACTGTCTCTCTCTCTCTCCCGAGACTGTCTCTCTCTCTCTCCCGAGACTGTCTCTCTCTCTCTCCCGAGACTGTCTCTCTCTCTCTCCCGAGACTGTCTCTCTCTCTCTCCCGAGACTGTCTCTCTCTCTCTCCCGAGACTGTCTCTCTCTCTCTCCCGAGACTGTCTCTCTCTCTCTCCCGAGATTGTCTCTCTCTCTCTCCCGAGATTGTCTCTCTCTCTCTCCCGAGATTGTCTCTCTCTCTCTCCCTAGACTGTCTCTCTCTCTCTCCCTAGACTGTCTCTCTCTCTCTCTCTCCCTAGACTGTCTCCCTCTCTCTCTCTCCCTAGACTGTCTCCCTCTCTCTCTCTCCCTAGACTGTCTCTCTCTCTCTCTCCCCCTAGACTGTCTCTCTCTCTCTCTCTCCCTAGACTGTCTCTCTCTCTCTCTCTCCCTAGACTGTCTCTCTCTCTCTCTCTCCCTAGACTGTCTCTCTCTCTCTCTCTCCCTAGACTGTCTCTCTCTCTCTCTCTCCCTAGACTGTCTCTCTCTCTCTCTCTCCCTAGACTGTCTCTCTCTCTCTCTCTCTCCCTAGACTGTCTCTCTCTCTCTCTCTCCCTAGACTGTCTCTCTCTCTCTCTCTCTCTCCCTAGACTGTCCCTCTCTCTCTCTCCCTAGACTGTCCCTCTCTCCCTCTCCCTAGACTGTCCCTCTCTCCCTCTCCCTAGACTGTCTCTCTCTCTCTCCCTAGACTGTCTCTCTCTCTCTCCCTCGACTGTCTCTCTCTCTCTCCCTAGACTGTCTCTCTCTCTCTGCCTAGACTGTCTCTCTCTCTCTCCCTAGACTGTCTCTCTCTCTCTCCCTAGACTGTCTCTCTCTCTCTCTCTCTCTCTCTCTCCGTAGACTGTCTCTCTCTGTCTCTCTCTCTCTCTCTCCCCTAGACTGTCTCTCTCTCTCTCTCTCCCTAGACTGTCTCTCTCTCTCTCCCTAGACTGTCTCTCTCTCTCTCCCTAGACTGTCTCTCTCTCTCTCCCTAGACTGTCTCTCTCTCTCTCTCTCTCTCCGTAGACTGTCTCTCTCTGTCTCTCTCTCTCTCTCTCCCCCTAGACTGTCTCTCTCTCTCTCTCTCTCTCCCTAGACCGTCTCTCTCTCTCTCTCTCTCTCTCTCTCTCTCTCCCTAGACTGTCTCTCTCTCTCTCTCTCCCTAGACTGTCTCTCTCTCTCTCTCTCCCTAGACTGTCTCTCTCTCTCTCTCTCCCTAGACTGTCTCTCTCTCTCTCTCTCCCTAGACTGTCTCTCTCTCTCTCTCTCCCTAGACTGTCTCTCTCTCTCTCTCTCTCTCCCTAGACTGTCCCTCTCTCTCTCTCCCTAGACTGTCCCTCTCTCCCTCTCCCTAGACTGTCCCTCTCTCCCTCTCCCTAGACTGTCTCTCTCTCTCTCCCTAGACTGTCTCTCTCTCTCTCCCTAGACTGTCTCTCTCTCTCTCCCTAGACTGTCTCTCTCTCTCTCCCTAGACTGTCTCTCTCTCTCTCCCTAGACTGTCTCTCTCTCTCTCCCTAGACTGTCTCTCTCTCTCTCCCTAGACTGTCTCTCTCTCTCTCTCTCTCTCTCTCCGTAGACTGTCTCTCTCTGTCTCTCTCTCTCTCTCTCCCCCTAGACTGTCTCTCTCTCTCTCTCTCCCTAGACTGTCTCTCTCTCTCTCCCTAGACTGTCTCTCTCTCTCTCCCTAGACTGTCTCTCTCTCTCTCCCTAGACTGTCTCTCTCTCTCTCTCTCTCTCCGTAGACTGTCTCTCTCTGTCTCTCTCTCTCTCTCTCCCCCTAGACTGTCTCTCTCTGTCTCTCTCTCTCTCTCTCCCCCTAGACTGTCTCTCTCTCTCTCTCTCTCTCCCTAGACCGTCTCTCTCTCTCTCTCTCTCTCTCTCTCTCTCTCTCTCTCTCCCTAGACCGTCTCTCTCTCTCTCCCTCTCTCCCTAGACCGTCTCTCTCTCTCTCTCCCTAGACTGTCTCTCTCTCTCTCTCTCTCTCTCTCCCTAGACTGTCTCTCTCTCTCTCTCTCTCTCCCTAGACCGTCTCTCTCTCTCTCCCTCTCTCCCTAGACCGTCTCTCTCTCTCTCTCCCTAGACTGTCTCTCTCTCTCTCTCTCTCTCTCTCTCCCTAGACTGTCTCTCTCTCTCTCCCTCTCTCCCTAGACCGTCTCTCTCTCTCTCCCTCTCTCCCTAGACCGTCTCTCTCTCTCTCTCCCTAGACTGTCTCTCTCTCTCTCTCTCTCTCTCTCTCCCTAGACTGTCTCTCTCTCTCTCTCTCTCTCTCTCCCTAGACTGTCTCTCTCTCTCTCTCTCTCTCCCTAGACTGTCTCTCTCTCTCTCTCCCTAGACTGTCTCTCTCTCTCTCTCTCTCTCTCTCTCCCTAGACTGTCTCTCTCTCTCTCTCTCTCTCTCTCTCCCTAGACTGTCTCTTCTCTCTCTCTCTCTCTCTCTCTCCCTAGACTGTCTCTTCTCTCTCTCTCTCCCCCGAGACTGTCTCTCTCTCTCTCTCCCTCTCCCCCTAGACTGTCTCTCTCTCTCTCTCTCTCTCCCTAGCCTGCCTCTCTCTCTCTCCCTAGACTGCCTCTCCCTCTCTCCCTAGACTGCCTCTCCCTCTCTCCCTAGACTGCCTCTCCCTCTCTCCCTAGACTGTCTCTCTCTCTCTCCCTAGACTGTGTCTCTCTCTCTCTCTCTCTCTCTCTCTCTAGACTGTCTCTCTCTCGCTCTCCCTAGACTCTCTCTCTCTCACTCTCTCACTAAACTGCCTCTCTCTCTCTCCCTAGACTATCTCTCTCTCACTCTCTCACTAAACTGCCTCTCTCTCTCTCCCTAGACTGTCTCTCTCTCTCTCTCCCTAGACTGTCTCTCTCGCTCTCCCTCGACTGTCTCTCTCTCTCTCCCTATACTGTCTCTCTCTCTCTCCCTATACTGTCTCTCTCTCTCTCCCGAGACTGTCTCTCTCTCTCTCCCGAGACTGTCTCTCTCTCTCTCCCGAGACTGTCTTCTCTCTCTCCCGAGATTGTCTCTCTCTCTCTCCCGAGATTGTCTCTCTCTCTCTCCCGAGACTGTCTCTCTCTCTCTCCCGAGACTGTCTCTCTCTCTCTCCCTATACTGTCTCTCTCTCTCTCCCTATACTGTCTCTCTCTCTCTCCCGAGACTGTCTCTCTCTCTCTCCCGAGACTGTCTCTCTCTCTCTCCCGAGACTGTCTCTCTCTCTCTCCCGAGACTGTCTCTCTCTCTCTCCCGAGACTGTCTCTCTCTCTCTCCCGAGACTGTCTCTCTCTCTCTCCCGAGACTGTCTCTCTCTCTCTCCCGAGACTGTCTCTCTCTCTCTCCCGAGACTGTCTCTCTCTCTCTCCCTAGACTGTCTCTCTCTCTCTCCCGAGACTGTCTCTCTCTCTCTCCCTAGACTGTCTCTCTCTCTCTCCCTAGACTGTCTCTCTCTCTCTCCCTAGACTGTCTCACTCTCTCTCTCTCTCCGTAGACTGTCTCTCTCTGTCTCTCTCTCTCTCTCTCCCGCTAGACTGTCTCTCTCTCTCTCTCTCTCTCTCTCTCCCTAGACCGTCTCTCTCTCTCTCTCTCTCTCCCTAGACCGTCTCTCTCTCTCTCCCTAGACTGTCTCTCTCTCTCTCTCTCTCTCCCTAGACCGTCTCTCTCTCTCTCCCTAGACCGTCTCTCTCTCTCTCCCTAGACCGTCTCTCTCTCTCTCCCTAGACTGTCTCTCTCTCTGTCTCTCCCTAGACCGTCTCTCTCTCTCTCCCTAGACCGTCTCTCTCTCTCTCCCTAGACCGTCTCTCTCTCTCTCCCTAGACTGTCTCTCTCTCTCTCTCTCCCGAGACTGTCTCTCTCTCTCTCTCTCCCTAGACTGTCTCTCTCTCTCTCTCTCCCTAGACTGTCTCTCTCTCTCTCTCTCCCTAGACTGTCTCTCTCTCTCTCTCTCCCTAGACTGTCTCTCTCTCTCTCTCTCCCTAGACTGTCTCTCTCTCTCTCTCTCCCTAGACTGTCTCTCTCTCTCTCTCTCCCTAGACTGTCTCTCTCTCTCTCCCTAGACTATCTCTCTCTCTCTCCCTAGACTGTCTCTCTCTCTCTCCCTAGACTGTCTCTCTCTCTCTCCCTAGACTGTCTCACTCTCTCTCTCTCTCCGTAGACTGTCTCTCTCTGTCTCTCTCTCTCTCTCTCCCGCTAGACTGTCTCTCTCTCTCTCTCTCTCTCTCTCCCTAGACCGTCTCTCTCTCTCTCTCTCTCTCTCTCTCTCCCTAGACCGTCTCTCTCTCTCTCTCTCCCTAGACCGTCTCTCTCTCTCTCTCTCTCTCTCTCTCTCCCTAGACCGTCTCTCTCTCTCTCTCTCCCTAGACCGTCTCTCTCTCTCTCTATCCCTAGACTGTCTCTCTCTCTCTCTCCCTAGACTGTCTCTCTCTCTCTCTCTCCCTAGACTGTCTCTCTCTCTCTCTCTCCCTAGACTGTCTCTCTCTCTCTCTCTCCCTAGACTGTCTCTCTCTCTCTCTCTCCCTAGACTGTCTCTCTCTCTCTCTCTCCCTAGACTGTCTCTCTCTCTCTCTCTCCCTAGACTGTCTCTCTCTCTCTCTCTCTCCCTAGACTGTCTCTCTCTCTCTCTCTCCCTAGACTGTCTCTCTCTCTCTCTCTCCCTAGACTGTCTCTCTCTCTCTCTCCCTAGACTGTCTCTCTCTCTCTCTCTCCCTAGACTGTCTCTCTCTCTCTCTCTCCCTAGACTGTCTCTCTCTCTCTCTCTCCCTAGACTGTCTCTCTCTCTCTCTCTCCCTAGACTGTCTCTCTCTCTCTCTCTCCCTAGACTGTCTCTCTCTCTCTCTCTCCCTAGACTGTCTCTCTCTCTCTCTCTCCCTAGACTGTCTCTCTCTCTCTCTCTCCCTAGACTGTCTCTCTCTCTCTCTCTCCCTAGACTGTCTCTCTCTCTCTCTCTCCCTAGACTGTCTCTCTCTCTCTCTCTCCCTAGACTGTCTCTCTCTCTCTCTCTCCCTAGACTGTCTCTCTCTCTCTCTCTCCCTAGACTGTCTCTCTCTCTCTCTCTCCCTAGACTGTCTCTCTCTCTCTCTCTCCCTAGACTGTCTCTCTCTCTCTCTCTCCCTAGACTGTCTCTCTCTCTCTCTCTCCCTAGACTGTCTCTCTCTCTCTCTCTCTCTCTCTCCCTAGACTGTCTCCCTCTCTCTCTCTCTCTCCCTAGACTGTCTCCCTCTCTCTCTCTCCCTAGACTGTCTCCCTCTCTCTCTCTCCCTAGACTGTCTCCCTCTCTCTCTCTCCTAGACTGTCTCCCTCTCTCTCTCTCCCTAGACTGTCTCTCTCTCTCTCTCTCTCTCTCCCTAGACTGTCTCTCTCTCTTCCTAGACTGTCTCTCTCTCTCTCCCTAGACTGTCTCTCTCTCTCTCCCTCGACTGTCTCTCTCTCTCTCCCTAGACTGTCTCTCTCTCTCTCCCTAGACTGTCTCTCTCTCTCTCCCTAGACTGTCTCTCTCTCTCTCCCTAGACTGTCTCTCTCTCTCCCTAGACTGTCTCTCTCTCCCTAGACTGTCTCTCTCTCTCTCCCTAGACTGTCTCTCTCTCTCTCCCTAGACTGTCTCTCTCTCTCTCCCTAGACTGTCTCTCTCTCTCTCCCTAGACTGTCTCTCTCTCTCTCCCTAGACTGTCTCTCTCTCTCTCCCTAGACTGTCTCTCTCTCTCTCCCTAGACTGTCTCTCTCTCTCTCCCTAGACTGTCTCTCTCTCTCTCCCTAGACTGTCTCTCTCTCTCTCCCTAGACTGTCTCTCTCTCTCTCCCTAGACTGTCTCTCTCTCTCTCCCTAGACTATCTCTCTCTCTCTCCCTAGACTATCTCTCTCTCTCTCCCTAGACTATCTCTCTCTCTCTCCCTAGACTATCTCTCTCTCTCTCTCCCTAGACTATCTCTCTCTCTCTCCCTAGACTATCTCTCTCTCTCTCCCTAGACTATCTCTCTCTCTCTCCCTAGACTATCTCTCTCTCTCTCCCTAGACTATCTCTCTCTCTCTCCCTAGACTATCTCTCTCTCTCTCCCTAGACTGTCTCTCTCTCTCTCCTTAGACTGTCTCTCTCTCTCTCCCTAGACTGTCTCTCTCTCTCTCTCTCTCTCTCCCTAGACTGTCCCTCTCTCGCTCTCCCTAGACTGTCTCTCTCTCTCTCTCTCTCTCCCTAGACTGTCCCTCTCTCGCTCTCCCTAGACTGTCTCTCTTGCTCTCCCTAGACTGTCTCTCTCTCTCTCCCTATACTATCTCTCTCTCTCTCCCTAGACTGTCTCTCTCTCTCTCTCCCTAGACTGTCTCTCTCTCTCTCCCCGAGACTGTCTCTCTCTCTCTCCCGAGACTGTCTCTCTCTCTCTCCCGAGACTGTCTCTCTCTCTCTCCCGAGATTGTCTCTCTCTCTCTCTCCCTAGACTGTCTCTCTCTCTCTCCCTAGACTGTCTCTCTCTCTCTCCCGAGACTGTCTCTCTCTCTCCCGAGACTGTCTCTCTCTCTCTCCCGAGACTGTCTCTCTCTCTCTCCCCGAGATTGTCTCTCTCTCTCTCTCCCGAGATTGTCTCTCTCTCTCTCCCTAGACTGTCTCTCTCTCTCTCTCTCTCTCCCTAGACTGTCTCTCTCTCTCTCTCTCCCTAGACTGTCCTCTCTCTCTCTCTCCCTAGACTGTCTCTCTCTCTCTCTCTCTCTCCCTAGACTGTCTCTCTCTCTCTCTCTCTCTCTCCCTAGACTGTCTCTCTCTCTCCCTCTCTCCCTAGACTGTCTCTCTCTCTCCCTCTCTCCCTAGACTGTCTCTCTCTCTCTCTCTCTCCCTAGACTGTCTCTCCCTCTCTCTCTCCCTAGACTGTCTCTCTCTCTCTCTCTCCCTAGACTGTCTCTCTCTCTCTCTCTCTCTCCCTAGACTGTCTCTCTCTCTCTCTCCCTAGACTGTCTCTCTCTCTCTCTCCCTAGACTGTCTCTCTCTCTCTCTCCCTAGACTGTCTCTCTCTCTCTCTCCCTAGACTGTCTCTCTCTCTCTCTCCCTAGACTGTCTCTCTCTCTCTCTCCCTAGACTGTCTCTCTCTCTCTCTCCCTAGACTGTCTCTCTCTCTCTCTCTCCCTAGACTGTCTCTCTCTCTCTCCCTAGACTGTCTCTCTCTCTCTCCCTAGACTGTCTCTCTCTCTCCTCCCTAGACTGTCTCTCTCTCTCTCCCTAGACTGTCTCTCTCTCTCTCCCTAGACTGTCTCTCTCTCTCTCCCTAGACTGTCTCTCTCTCTCTCCCTAGACTGTCTCTCTCTCTCTCCCTAGACTGTCTCTCTCTCTCTCCCTAGACTGTCTCTCTCTCTCTCCGAGACTGTCTCTCTCTCTCTCCCTAGACTGTCTCTCTCTCTCTCCTAGACTGTCTCTCTCTCTCTCCCTAGACTATCTCTCTCTCTCTCCTTAGACTGTCTCTCTCTCTCTCCCTAGACTGTCTCTCTCTCTCTCTCTCTCTCTCCCTAGACTGTCCCTCTCTCTCTCTCCCTAGACTGTCTCTCTCGCTCTCCCTAGACTGTCTCTCTCGCTCTCCCTAGACTGTCTCTCTCTCTCTCCCTATACTGTCTCTCTCTCTCTCCCTAGACTGTCTCCCTCTCTCTGTCTCCCTAGACTGTCTCTCTCTCTCTCTCTCCCTCGACTGTCTCTCTCTCTCTCTCCCTAGACTGTCTCTCTCTCTCTCTCCCTAGACTGTCTCTCTCTCTCTCTCTCCCTAGACTGTCTCTCTCTCTCTCTCTCCCTAGACTGTCTCTCTCTCTCTCCCTAGACTGTCTCTCTCTCTCTCCCTAGACTGTCTCTCTCTCTCTCCCTAGACTGTCTCTCTCTCTCTCTCCCTAGACTGTCTCTCTCTCTCTCCCTAGACTGTCTCTCTCTCTCTCCCTAGACTGTCTCTCTCTCTCTCCCTAGACTGTCTCTCTCTCTCTCCCTAGACTGTCTCTCTCTCTCTCCTTAGACTGTCTCTCTCTCTCTCCCTAGACTGTCTCTCTCTCTCTCTCTCTCTCCCTAGACTGTCCCTCTCTCTCTCTCCCTAGACTGTCTCTCTCGCTCTCCCTAGACTGTCTCTCTCGCTCTCCCTAGACTGTCTCTCTCGCTCTCCCTAGACTGTCTCTCCCTCTCTCCCCTATACTGTCTCTCTCTCTCTCCCTAGACTGTCTCTCTCTCTCTCCCTAGACTGTCTCTCTCTCTCTCTCTCTCTCCCTAGACTGTCTCTCTCTCTCTCTCTCTCTCCCTAGACTGTCTCTCTCTCTCTCTCTCCCTAGACTGTCTCTCTCTCTCTCTCTCTCCCTAGACTGTCTCTCTCTCTCTCTCTCTCCCTAGACTGTCTCTCTCTCTCTCTCTCTCCCTCGACTGTCTCTCTCTCTCTCTCTCTCCGTAGACTGTCTCTCTCTGTCTCTCTCTCCCCCTCTCCCCCGAGACTGTCTCTCTCTCTCTCTCTACCTCTCCCCCGAGACTGTCTCTCTCTCTCTCTCTACCTCTCCCCCGAGACTGTCTCTCTCTCTCTCTCTACCTCTCCCCCAAGACTGTCTCTCTCTCTCTCTCTACCTCTCCCCCGAGACTGTCTCTCTCTCTCTCTCTACCTCTCCCCCGAGACTGTCTCTCTCTCTCTCTCCCTCTCCCCCTAGACTGTCTCTCTCTCTCTCTCTCTCTCCCTAGCCTGCCTCTCTCTCTCTCCCTAGACTGCCTCTCCCTCTCTCCCTAGACTGCCTCTCCCTCTCTCCCTAGACTGCCTCTCCCTCTCTCCCTAGACTGTCTCTCTCTCTCTCCCTAGACTGTGTCTCTCTCTCTCTCTCTCTCTCTCTCTCTCTCTAGACTGTCTCTCTCTCGCTCTCCCTAGACTCTCTCTCTCTCACTCTCTCACTAAACTGCCTCTCTCTCTCTCCCTAGACTATCTCTCTCTCACTCTCTCACTAAACTGCCTCTCTCTCTCTCCCTAGACTGTCTCTCTCTCTCTCTCCCTAGACTGTCTCTCTCGCTCTCCCTCGACTGTCTCTCTCTCTCTCCCTATACTGTCTCTCTCTCTCTCCCTATACTGTCTCTCTCTCTCTCCCGAGACTGTCTCTCTCTCTCTCCCGAGACTGTCTTCTCTCTCTCCCGAGATTGTCTCTCTCTCTCTCCCGAGATTGTCTCTCTCTCTCTCCCGAGACTGTCTCTCTCTCTCTCCCGAGACTGTCTCTCTCTCTCTCCCTATACTGTCTCTCTCTCTCTCCCTATACTGTCTCTCTCTCTCTCCCGAGACTGTCTCTCTCTCTCTCCCGAGACTGTCTCTCTCTCTCTCCCGAGACTGTCTCTCTCTCTCTCCCGAGACTGTCTCTCTCTCTCTCCCTAGACTGTCTCTCTCTCTCTCTCTCCCTAGACTGTCTCTCTCTCTCTCTCTCCCCAGACTGTCTCTCTCTCTCTCTCTCCCTAGACTGTCTCTCTCTCTCTCTCTCCCTAGACTGTCTCTCTCTCTCTCTCTCCCTAGACTGTCTCTCTCTCTCTCTCTCCCTAGACTGTCTCTCTCTCTCTCTCTCCCTCGACTGTCTCTCTCTCTCTCTCTCCCTCGACTGTCTCTCTCTCTCTCTCTCCCGAGACTGTCTCTCTCTCTCTCTCTCCCGAGACTGTCTCTCTCTCTCTCCCTAGACTGTCTCTCTCTCTCTCCCTAGACTGTCTCTCTCTCTCTCCCTAGACTATCTCTCTCTCTCTCCTTAGACTGTCTCTCTCTCTCTCCCTAGACTGTCTCTCTCTCTCTCCCTAGACTCTCTCTCTCTCTCTCTCTCCCTAGACTGTCCCTCTCTCGCTCTCCCGAGACTGTCTCTCTCTCTCTCCCGAGACTGTCTCTCTCTCTCTCCCTAGACTGTCTCTCTCTCTCTCCCTAGACTGTCTCTCTCTCTCTCCCTAGACTGTCTCTCTCTCCCTAGACTGTCTCTCTCTCTCTCCCTAGACTGTCCCTCTCTCTCTCCCTAGACTATCTCTCTCTCTCTCCCTAGACTATCTCTCTCTCTCTCCCTAGACTATCTCTCTCTCTCTCCCTAGACTATCTCTCTCTCTCTCCCTAGACTATCTCTCTCTCTCTCCCTAGACTATCTCTCTCTCTCTCCCTAGACTGTCTCTCTCTCTCTCCCTAGACTGTCTCTCTCTCTCTCCCTAGACTGTCTCTCTCTCTCTCCCTAGACTGTCTCTCTCTCTCTCCCTAGACTATCTCTCTCTCTCTCCTTAGACTGTCTCTCTCTCTCTCCCTAGACTGTCTCTCTCTCTCTCCCTAGACTGTCTCTCTCTCTCTCTCTCTCTCTAGACGTCCCTCTCTCGCTCTCCCGAGACTGTCTCTCTCTCTCTCCCGAGACTGTCCTCTCTCTCTCTCCCTAGACTGTCTCTCTCTCTCTCCCTAGACTATCTCTCTCTCTCTCCCTAGACTATCTCTCTCTCTCTCCCTAGACTATCTCTCTCTCTCTCCCTAGACTGTCTCTCTCTCTCTCCCTAGACTATCTCTCTCTCTCTCCTTAGACTGTCTCTCTCTCTCTCCCTAGACTGTCTCTCTCTCTCTCCCTAGACTGTCTCTCTCTCTCTCTCTCTCTCCCTAGACTGTCCCTCTCTCGCTCTCCCTAGACTGTCTCTCTCGCTCTCCCTAGACTGTCTCTCTCTCTCTCTCTCTCTCCCTAGACTGTCCCTCTCTCGCTCTCCCGAGACTGTCTCTCTCTCTCTCCCGAGACTGTCTCTCTCTCTCTCCCTAGACTGTCTCTCTCTCTCTCCCTAGACTATCTCTCTCTCTCTCCCTAGACTATCTCTCTCTCTCTCCCTAGACTATCTCTCTCTCTCTCCCTAGACTGTCTCTCTCTCTCTCCCTAGACTATCTCTCTCTCTCTCCTTAGACTGTCTCTCTCTCTCTCCCTAGACTGTCTCTCTCTCTCTCCCTAGACTGTCTCTCTCTCTCTCTCTCTCTCCCTAGACTGTCCCTCTCTCGCTCTCCCTAGACTGTCTCTCTCGCTCTCCCTAGACTGTCTCTCTCGCTCTCCCTAGACTGTCTCTCTCGCTCTCCCTAGACTGTCTCTCTTGCTCTCCCTAGGGACTGTCTCTCTTGCTCTCCCTAGACTGTCTCTCTCTCTCTCCCTATACTATCTCTCTCTCTCTCCCTAGACTGTCTCTCTCTCTCTCCCTAGACTGTCTCTCTCTCTCTCTCCCGAGACTGTCCTCTCTCTCTCTCCCGAGACTGTCTCTCTCTCTCTCCCGAGACTGTCTCTCTCTCTCTCCCGAGACCTGTCTCTCTCTCTCTCCCGAGACTGTCTCTCTCTCTCTCCCGAGATTGTCTCTCTCTCTCTCCCTAGACTGTCTCTCTCTCTCTCTCTCCCTAGACTGTCTCCCTCTCTCTCTCTCCCTAGACTGTCTCCCTCTCTCTCTCTCCCTAGACTGTCTCTCTCTCTCTCTCCCCCTAGACTGTCTCTCTCTCTCTCTCTCCCTAGACTGTCTCTCTCTCTCTCTCTCCCTAGACTGTCTCTCTCTCTCTCTCTCCCTAGACTGTCTCTCTCTCTCTCTCTCCCTAGACTGTCTCTCTCTCTCTCTCTCCCTAGACTGTCTCTCTCTCTCTCTCTCACCTAGACTGTCTCTCTCTCTCTCTCTCTCTCCCTAGACTGTCTCTCTCTCTCTCTCTCCCTAGACTGTCTCTCTCTCTCTCTCTCCCTAGACTGTCTCCTCTCTCTCTCTCTCCCTAGACTGTCTCTCTCTCTCTCTCTCTCTCTCCCTAGAGTGTCCCTCTCTCTCTCTCCCTAGACTGTCCCTCTCTCCCTCTCCCTAGACTGTCCCTCTCTCCCTCTCCCTAGACTGTCTCTCTCTCTCTCTAGACTGTCTCTCTCTCTCTCCCTAGGACTGTCTCTCTCTCTCTCCCTAGACTGTCTCTCTCTCTCTCCTAGACTGTCTCTCTCTCTCTCCCTAGACTGGTCTCTCTCTCTCTCCCTAGACTGTCTCTCTCTCTCTCCCTAGACTGTCTCTCTCTCTCTCCCTAGACTGTCTCTCTCTCTCTCCCTAGACTGTCTCTCTCTCTCCTCTCTCTCTCTCTCCGTAGACTGTCTCTCTCTGTCTCTCTCTCTCTCTCTCCCCCTAGACTGTCTCCTCTCTCTCTCTCTCCCTAGACTGTCTCTCTCTCTCTCCCTAGACTGTCTCTCTCTCTCTCCCTAGACTGTCTCTCTCTCTCTCTCCCTAGACTGTCTCTCTCTCTCTCCCTAGACTGTCTCTCTCTCTCTCCCTAGACTGTCCTCTCTCTCTCTCTCCGTAGACTGTCTCTCTCTGTCTCTCTCTCTCTCTCTCCCCCTAGACTGTCTCTCTCTGTCTCTCTCTCTCTCTCTCCCCCTAGACTGTCTCTCTCTCTCTCTCTCTCTCCCTAGACCGTCTCTCTCTCTCTCTCCCTCTCTCCCTAGACCGTCTCTCTCTCTCTCTCCCTAGACTGTCTCTCTCTCTCTCTCCCTAGACTGTCTCTCTCTCTCTCTCCCTAGACTGTCTCTCTCTCTCTCTCTCTCTCTCTCTCCCTAGACTGTGTCTCTCTCTCTCTCTCTCTCTCCCTAGACTGTCTCTCTCTCTCTCTCTCTCTCCCTAGAACTGTCTCTCTCTCTCTCTCTCTCTCTCTGCCTAGACTGTCTCTCTCTCTCTCTCTCTCTCTCCCTAGACTGTCTCTCTCTCTCTCTCTCTCTCCCTAGACTGTCTCTCTCTCTCTCTCTCTCTCTCCTAGACTGTCTCTCTCTCTCTCTCTCTCTCTCCCTAGACTGTCTCTCTCTCTCTCTCTCTCTCTCCCTAGACTGTCTCTCTCTCTCTCTCTCTCTCTCCCTAGACTGTCTCTCTCTCTCTCTCTCTCCCTAGACTGTCTCTCTCCTCTCTCTCTCTCTCTCCCTAGACTGTCTCTCTCTCTCTCTCTCTCTCTCCCTAGACTGTCTCTCTCTCTCTCTCTCTCTCTCTCTCCCTAGACTGTCTCTCTCTCTCTCTCTCTCTCTCCCTAGACAGTCTCTCTCTCTCTCTCTCTCTCTTCCCTAGACTGTCTCTCTCTCTCTCTCTCTCTCTCTCCCTAGACTGTCTCTCTCTCTCTCTCTCTCTCTCCCTAGACCTGTCTCTCTCTCTCTCTCTCTCTCTCTCTCTCCCTAGACTGTCTCTCTCTCTCTCTCTCCTCCCTAGACTGTCTCTCTCTCTCTCTCTCCCTAGACTGTCTCTCTCTCTCTCTCTCCCTAGACTGTCTCTCTCTCTCTCTCTCCCTAGACTGTCTCCCTCTCTCTCTCTCCCTAGACTGTCTCTCTCTCTCTCTCCCTAGACTGTCTCTCTCTCTCTCTCTCTCCCTAGACTGTCTCTCTCTCTCTCTCCCTAGACTGTCTCTCTCTCTCTCCTCCCTAGACTGTCTCTCTCTCTCTCTCTCCCTAGACTGTCTCTCTCTCTCTCTCTCCCTAGACTGTCTCTCTCTCTCCCTAGACTGTCTCTCTCTCTCTCTCTCCCTAGACTGTCTCTCTCTCTCTCTCTCCCTAGACTGTCTCTCTCTCTCTCTCTCTCTCCCTAGACTGTCTCTCTCTCTCTCTCTCTCTCCCTAGACTGTCTCTCTCTCTCTCTCTCTCTCTCCCTAGACTGTCTCTCTCTCTCTCTCTCTCTCTCCCTAGACTGTCTCTCTCTCTCTCTCTCTCCCTAGACTGTCTCTCTCTCTCTCTCTCCCTAGACTGTCTCTCTCTCTCTCTCTCCCTAGACTGTCTCTCTCTCTCTCTCTCCCTAGACTGTCTCCCTCTCTCTCTCTCCCTAGACTGTCTCTCCTCTCTCTCTCCCTAGACTGTCTCTCTCTCTCCTCTCTCCCTAGACTGTCTCTCTCTCTCTCTCCCTAGACTGTCTCTCTCTCTCTCTCCCTAGACTGTCTCTCTCTCTCTCTCTCCCTAGACTGTCTCTCTCTCTCTCTCTCCCTAGACTGTCTCTCTCTCTCCCTAGACTGTCTCTCTCTCTCTCTCTCTCCTAGACTGTCTCTCTCTCTCTCTCTCCCTAGACTGTCTCTCTCTCTCTCTCTCTCTCCCTAGACTGTCTCTCTCTCTCTCTCTCTCTCCCTAGACTGTCTCTCTCTCTCTCTCTCTCTCCCTAGACTGTCTCTCTCTCTCTCTCTCTCTCTCTCCCTAGACTGTCTCTCTCTCTCTCTCTCTCTCCCCTAGACTGTCTCTCTCTCTCTCTCTCCCTAGACTGTCTCTCTCTCTCTCTCTCCCTAGACTGTCTCTCTCTCTCTCTCCCTCTCCCCCTAGACTGTCTCTCTCTCTCTCTCCCTAGCCTGCCTCTATCTCTCTCCCTAGACTGCCTCTCCCTCTCTCCCTAGACTGTCTCTCTCTCTCCCTAAACTGTCTCTCTCTCTCTCTCTCTCTAGACTGTATCTCTCTCGCTCTCCCTAGACTGTCTCTCTCTCACTCTCTCACTAAACTGCCTCTCTCTCTCCCTAGACTGTCTCTCTCGCTCTCCCTAGACTGTCTCTCTCTCTCTCCCTATACTGTCTCTCTCTCTCTCCCTAGACTGTCTCTCTCCCTCTCCCTAGACTGTCTCTCTCTCTCTCTCTCTCTCCGTAGACTGTCTCTCTCTGTCTCTCTCTCTCTCTCTCTCCCCCTAGACTTTCTCTCTCTCTCTCTCTCTCTCTCTCTCCCTAGACCGTCTCTCTCTCTCTCTCTCTCTCTCTCTCCCTAGACCGTCTCTCTCTCTCTCTCCCTAGACTGTCTCTCTCTCTCTCCCTAGACTGTCTCTCTCTCTCTCCCTAGACTGTCTCTCTCTCTCTCCCTAGACTGTCTCTCTCTCTCTCCCTAGACTGTCTCTCTCTCCCTAGACTGTCTCTCTCTCCCTAGACTGTCTCTCTCTCCCTAGACTGTCTCTCTCTCTCTCCCTATACTGTCTCTCTCTCTCTCCCTAGACTGTCTCTCTCCCTCTCCCTAGACTGTCTCTCTCTCTCTCTCTCTCTCCGTAGACTGTCTCTCTCTGTCTCTCTCTCTCTCTCTCTCCCTAGACCGTCTCTCTCTCTCTCTCTCTCTCTCTCTCTCCCTAGACCGTCTCTCTCTCTCTCTCCCTAGACTGTCTCTCTCTCTCTCCCTAGACTGTCTCTCTCTCTCTCCCTAGACTGTCCTCTCTCTCTCTCCCTAGACTGTCTCTCTCTCCTAGACTGTCTCTCTCTCTCTCCCTAGACTGTCTCTCTCTCTCTCCCTAGACTGTCTCTCTCTCTCTCCCTAGACTGTCTCTCTCTCTCTCCCTAGACTGTCTCTCTCTCTCTCCCTAGACTGTCTCTCTCTCTCTCCCTAGACTGTCTCTCTCTTCTCCCTAGACTGTCTCTCTCTCTCTCCCAGACTGTCTCTCTCTCTCTCCCTAGACTGTCTCTCTCTCTCTCCTAGACTGTCTCTCTCTCTCTCCCTAGACTGTCTCTCTCTCTCTCCTAGACTGTCTCTCTCTCTCTCCCTAGACTGTCTCTCTCTCTCTCCCTAGACTGTCTCTCTCTCTCTCCCTATACTGTCTCTCTCTCTCTCCCTAGACTGTCTCTCTCCCTCTCCCTAGACTGTCTCTCTCTCTCTCTCTCTCTCCGTAGACTGTCTCTCTCTGTCTCTCTCTCTCTCTCTCTCCCTAGACCGTCTCTCTCTCTCTCTCTCTCTCTCTCTCTCCCTAGACCGTCTCTCTCTCTCTCTCCCTAGACTGTCTCTCTCTCTCTCCCTAGACTGTCTCTCTCTCTCTCCCTAGACTGTCTCTCTCTCTCTCCCTAGACTGTCTCTCTCTCCCTAGACTGTCTCTCTCTCTCTCCCTAGACTGTCTCTCTCTCTCTCCCTAGACTGTCTCTCTCTCTCTCCCTAGACTGTCTCTCTCTCTCTCCCTAGACTGTCTCTCTCTCTCTCCCTAGACTGTCTCTCTCTCTCTCCCTAGACTGTCTCTCTCTCTCTCCCTAGACTGTCTCTCTCTCTCTCCCTAGACTGTCTCTCTCTCTCTCCCTAGACTGTCTCTCTCTCTCTCCCCTAGACTGTCTCTCTCTCTCTCCCTAGACTGTCTCTCCTCTCTCTCCCTAGACTGTCTCTCTCTCTCTCCCTAGACTGTCTCTCTCTCTCTCCCTAGACTGTCCTCTCTCTCTCTCCCTAGACTGTCTCTCTCTCTCTCCCTAGACTGTCTCTCTCTCTCTCCCTAGACTGTCTCTCTCTCTCTCCCTAGACTGTCTCTCTCTCTCTCCCTAGACTGTCTCTCTCTCTCTCCCCTAGACTGTCTCTCTCTCTCTCCCTAGACTGTCTCTCTCTCTCTCCCTAGACTGTCTCTCTCTCTCTCCCTAGACTGTCTCTCTCTCTCTCCCTAGACTGTCTCTCTCTCTCTCCCTAGACTGTCTCTCTCTCTCTCCCTAGACTGTCTCTCTCTCTCTCCCTAGACTGTCTCTCTCTCTCTCCCTAGACTGTCTCTCTCTCTCTCCCTAGACTGTCTCTCTCTCTCTCCCTAGACTGTCTCTCTCTCTCTCCCTAGACTGTCTCTCCTCTCTCTCCCTAGACTGTCTCTCTCTCTCTCCCTAGACTGTCTCTCTCTCTCTCCCTAGACTGTCTCTCTCTCTCTCCCTAGACTATCTCTCTCTCTCTCCCTAGACTATCTCTCTCTCTCTCCCTAGACTATCTCTCTCTCTCTCCCTAGACTATCTCTCTCTCTCTCCCTAGACTATCTCTCTCTCTCTCCCTAGACTATCTCTCTCTCTCTCCCTAGACTATCTCTCTCTCTCTCCCTAGACTATCTCTCTCTCTCTCCCTAGACTATCTCTCTCTCTCATCCCTAGACTATCTCTCTCTCTCTCCCTAGACTATCTCTCTCTCTCTCCCTAGACTATCTCTCTCTCTCTCCCTAGACTATCTCTCTCTCTCTCCCTAGACTATCTCTCTCTCTCTCCTTAGACTGTCTCTCTCTCTCTCCCTAGACTGTCTCTCTCTCTCTCTCTCTCTCCCTAGACTGTCCCTCTCTCGCTCTCCCTAGACTGTCTCTCTCTCTCTCTCTCTCTCCCTAGACTGTCCCTCTCTCGCTCTCCCTAGACTGTCTCTCTTGCTCTCCCTAGACTGTCTCTCTCTCTCTCCCTATACTGTCTCTCTCTCTCTCCCTATACTATCTCTCTCTCTCTCCCTAGACTGTCTCTCTCTCTCTCCCTAGACTGTCTCTCTCTCTCTCCCTAGACTGTCTCTCTCTCTCTCCGAGACTGTCTCTCTCTCTCTCCCGAGACTGTCTCTCTCTCTCTCCCGAGACTGTCTCTCTCTCTCTCCCGAGACTGTCTCTCTCTCTCTCCCGAGACTGTCTCTCTCTCTCTCCCGAGACTGTCTCTCTCTCTCTCCCGAGACTGTCTCTCTCTCTCTCCCGAGACTGTCTCTCTCTCTCTCCCGAGACTGTCTCTCTCTCTCTCCCGAGATTGTCTCTCTCTCGATCTCTCCCGAGATTGTCTCTCTCTCTCTCCCTAGGACTGTCTCTCTCTCTCTCTCTCTCTCCCCTAGACTGTCTCTCTCTCTCTCTCTCCCTAGACTGTCTCTCTCTCTCTCTCTCTCCCTAGACTGTCTCTCTCTCTCTCTCTCCCTAGACTGTGTCTCTCTCTCTCTCTCCCTAGACTGTCTCTCTCTCTCTCTCTCCCTAGACTGTCTCTCTCTCTCTCTCTCTCTCCCTAGGACTGTCTCTCTCTCTCTCCTCTCTCTCCTAGACTGTCTCTCTCTCTCTCTCTCTCTCTCCCTAGACTGTCTCTCTCTCATCCTCTCTCCCTAGACTGTCTCTCTCTCTCCCTCTCTCCCTAGACTGTCTCTCTCTCTCTCTCTCTCCCTAGACTGTCTCTCCCTCTCTCTCTCCCTAGACTGTCTCTCTCTCTCTCTCTCCCTAGACTGTCTCTCTCTCTCTCTCTCTCCTAGACTGTCTCTCTCTCTCTCTCTCCCTAGACTGTCTCTCTCTCTCTCTCCCTAGACTGTCTCTCTCTCTCTCTCCTAGACTGTCTCTCTCTCTCTCTCTCCCTAGACTGTCTCTCTCTCTCTCTCTCCCTAGACTGTCTCTCTCTCTCTCCTAGACTGTCTCTCTCTCTCTCCCTAGACTGTCTCTCTCTCTCTCCCTAGACTGTCTCTCTCTCTCTCCCTAGACTGTCTCTCTCTCTCTCTCTCTCTCCCTAGACTGTCTCTCTCTCTCTCTCTCCCCTCCCTAGACTGTCTCTCTCTCTCTCTCTCCCTAGACTGTCTCTCTCTCTCTCTCTCCCTAGACTGTCTCTCTCTCTCTCTCTCTCTCCCTAGACTGTCTCTTCTCTCTCTCTCTCTCTCCCTAGACTGTCTCTCTCTCTCTCTCTCTCTCTCCCTAGACTGTCTCTCTCTCTCCCTCTCTCCCTAGACTGTCTCTCTCTCTCCCTCTCTCCCTAGACTGTCTCTCTCTCTCTCTCTCTCTCCCTAGACTGTCTCTCCCTCTCTCTCTCCCTAGACTGTCTCTCCCCTCTCTCTCTCCCTAGACTGTCTCTCGCTCTCTCTCTCCTAGACTGTCTCTCTCTCTCTCTCTCTCTCCCTAGACTGTCTCTCTCTCTCTCTCCCTAGACTGTCTCTCTCTCTCTCTCTCCCTAGACTGTCTCTCTCTCTCTCTCCCTAGACTGTCTCTCTCTCTCTCTCCCTAGACTGTCTCTCTCTCTCTCTCCCTAGACTGTCTCTCTCTCTCTCTCCCTAGACATGTCTCTCTCTCTCTCTCTCCCTAGACTGTCTCTCTCTCTCTCTCCCTAGACTGTCAATCTCTCTCTCCCTAGACTGTCTCTCTCTCTCTCCCTAGACTGTCTCTCTCTCTCTCTCTCTCTCCCTAGACTGTCTCTCTCTCTCTCTCTCCCTAGACTGTCTCTCTCTCTCTCTCTCCCTAGACTGTCTCTCTCTCTCTCTCTCCCTAGACTGTCTCTCTCTCTCTCTCTCCCTAGACTGTCTCTCTCTCTCTCTCCCTAGACTGTCTCTCTCTCTCTCTCTCCCTAGACTGTCTCTCTCTCTCTCTCCCTAGACTGTCAATCTCTCTCTCCCTAGACTGTCTCTCTCTCTCTCCCTAGACTGTCTCTCTCTCTCTCTCTCTCTCCCTAGACTGTCTCTCTCTCTCTCTCTCCCTAGACTGTCTCTCTCTCTCTCTC
This sequence comes from Chiloscyllium punctatum, assembly GCF_047496795.1. Classification (NCBI taxonomy): domain Eukaryota; kingdom Metazoa; phylum Chordata; class Chondrichthyes; order Orectolobiformes; family Hemiscylliidae; genus Chiloscyllium; species Chiloscyllium punctatum. Next base: position 34,256,538 of record NC_092739.1, on the reverse strand, counting down.
TCCCTAGACTGTCTCTCTCTCTCTCTCTCCCTAGACTGTCAATCTCTCTCTCCCTAGACTGTCTCTCTCTCTCTCTCCCTAGACTGTCAATCTCTCTCTCCCTAGACTGTCTCTCTCTCTCTCCCTAGACTGTCTCTCTCTCTCTCTCTCTCTCCCTAGACTGTCTCTCTCTCTCTCTCTCCCTAGACTGTCTCTCTCTCTCTCTCTCCCTAGACTGTCTCTCATCTCTCTCTCTCCCTAGACTGTCTCTCTCTCTTCTCTCTCTCTCCCTAGACTGTCTCTCTCTCTCTCTCTCTCTCCCTAGACTGTCTCTCTCTCTCTCTCTCTCTCTCCCTAGACGGTCTCTCTCTCTCCCTCTCTCCCTAGACTGTCTCTCTCTCTCCCTCTCTCCCTAGACTGTCTCTCTCTCTCTCTCTCTCTCCCTAGACTGTCTCTCCCTCTCTCTCTCCCTAGACTGTCTCTCCCTCTCTCTCTCCCTAGACTGTCTCTCTCTCTCTCTCTCCCTAGACTGTCTCTCTCTCTCTCCCTAGACTGTCTCTCTCTCTCTCTCCCTAGACTGTCCTCTCTCTCTCTCCTCTCCCTAGACTGTCTCTCTCTCTCTCTCCCTAGACTGTCTCTCTCTCTCTCTCCCTAGACTGTCTCTCTCTCTCTCTCTCCCTAGACTGTCTCTCTCTCTCTCTCCCTAGACTGTCTCTCTCTCTCTCCCTAGACTGTCTCTCTCTCTCTCCCTAGACTGTCTCTCTCTCTCTCCCTAGACTGTCTCTCTCTCTCTCCCTAGACTGTCTCTCTCTCTCTCCCTAGACTGTCTCTCTCTCTCTCCCTAGACTGTCTCTCTCTCTCTCCCTAGACTGTCTCTCTCTCTCTCCCTAGACTGTCTCTCTCTCTCTCTCCCTAGACTATCTCTCTCTCTCTCCTTAGACTGTCTCTCTCTCTCTCCCTAGACTGTCTCTCTCTCTCTCTCTCTCTCTCTCTCCTAGACTGTCCCTCTCTCTCTCTCCCTAGACTGTCTCTCTCTCTCTCCTAGACTGTCTCTCTCGCTCTCCCTAGACTGTCTCTCTCTCTCTCCCTATACTGTCTCTCTCTCTCTCCCTAGACTGTCTCCCTCTCTCTGTCTCCCTAGACTGTCTCTCTCTCTCTCTCTCCCTCGACTGTCTCTCTCTCTCTCTCCCTAGACTGTCTCTCTCTCTCTCTCCCTAGACTGTCTCTCTCTCTCTCTCTCCCTAGACTGTCTCTCTCTCTCTCTCTCCCTAGACTGTCTCTCTCTCTCTCCCTAGACTGTCTCTCTCTCTCTCCCTAGACTATCTCTCTCTCTCTCCTTAGACTGTCTCTCTCTCTCTCCCTAGACTTCCTAGACTGTCTCTCTCTCTCTCTCTCTCTCTCTCTCCCTAGACTGTCCCTCATCTCTCTCTCCCTAGACTGTCTCTCTCTCTCTCCCTAGACTGTCTCTCTCGCTCTCCCTAGACTGTCTCTCTCTCTCTCCCCTATACTGTCTCTCTCTCTCTCCCTAGACTGTCTCCCTCTCTCTGTCTCCCTAGACTGTCTCTCTCTCTCTCTCCCTCGACTGTCTCTCTCTCTCTCTACCTCTAGACTGTCTCTCTCTCTCTCTCTCCCTAGACTGTCTCTCTCTCTCTCTCTCCCTAGACTGTCTCTCTCTCTCTCTCTCTCCCTAGACTGTCTCTCAGCTCTCTCTCTCTCTCTCCCTAGACTGTCTCTCTCTCTCCCTAGACTGTCTCACTCTCTCTCTCCCTAGACTGTCTCTCTCTCTCTCCCTAGACTGTCTCTCTCTCTCTCTCTCCCTAGACTGTCTCTCTCTCTCTCTCTCCCTAGACTGTCTCTCTCTCTCTCCCTAGACTGTCTCTCTCTCTCTCCCTAGACTGTCTCTCTCTCTCTCCCTAGACTGTCTCTCTCTCTCTCTCCCTAGACTGTCTCTCTCTCTCTCTCTCCTAGACTGTCTCCCTCTCTCTGTCTCCCTAGACTGTCTCTCTCTCTCTCTCTCCCTAGACTGTCTCTCTCTCTCTCTCCCTAGACTGTCTCTCTCTCTCTCTCCCTAGACTGTCTCTCTCTCTCTCTCTCCCTAGACTGTCTCTCTCTCTCTCTCCCTAGACTGTCTCTCTCTCTCTCTCTCCCTAGACTGTCTCTCTCTCTCTCTCTCCCTAGACTGTCTCTCTCTCTCTCTCTCTCTCCCTAGACTGTCTCTCTCTCTCTCTCTCCCTAGACTGTCTCTCTCCTCTCTCCCTAGACTGTCTCTCTCTCTCTCTCCCTAGACTGTCTCTCTCTCTCTCTCTCTCCTAGACTGTCTCTCTCTCTCTCTCTCCCTAGACTGTCTCTCTCTCTCTCCCTAGACTGTCTCTCTCTCTCTCCCTAGACTGTCTCTCTCTCTCTCCCTAGACTGTCTCTCTCTCTCTCTCCCTAGACTGTCTCTCTCTCTCTCTCTCTCTCCCTAGACTGTCTCTCTCTCTCTCTCTCCCTCCCTAGACTGTCTCTCTCTCTCTCTCTCCCTAGACTGTCTCTCTCTCTCTCTCTCCCTAGACTGTCTCTCTCTCTCTCTCTCTCCCTAGACTGTCTCTCTCTCTCTCTCTCTCTCTCCCTAGACTGTCTCTCTCTCTCCTCTCTCCCTAGACTGTCTCTCTCTCTCCTCTCTCCCTAGACTGTCTCTCCTCTCTCTCTCTCTCCCTAGACTGTCTCTCCCTCTCTCTCTCCCTAGACTGTCTCTCCCTCTCTCTCTCCCTAGACTGTCTCTCTCTCTCTCTCTCCCTAGACTGTCTCTCTCTCTCTCTCTCTCTCCCCCTAGACTGTCTCTCTCTCTCTCTCCCTAGACTGTCTCTCTCTCTCTCCCTAGACTGTCTCTCTCTCTCTCTCCCTAGACTGTCTCTCTCTCTCTCTCTCCCCTAGACTGTCTCTCTCCTCTCTCTCCCTAGACTGTCTCTCTCTCTCTCTCCCTAGACTGTCTCTCTCTCTCTCTCTCCCTAGACTGTCTCTCTCTCTCTCTCCCTAGACTGTCTCTCTCTCTCCTAGACTGTCTCTCTCTCTCTCCCTAGACTGTCTCTCTCTCTCTCTCTCTCTCCTAGACTGTCTCTCTCTCTCTCTCTCTCACCTAGACTGTCTCTCTCTCTCTCTCTCCCTAGACTGTCTCCTCTCTCTCTCTCCCTAGACTGTCTCTCTCTCTCTCCCTAGACTGTCTCTCTCTCTCTCTCTCTCCCTAGACTGTCTCTCTCTCTCTCTCTCTCTCACCTAGACTGGTCTCTCTCTCTCTCTCTCCCTAGACTGTCTCTCTCTCTCTCTCTCCCTAGACTGTCTCTCTCTCTCTCCCTAGACTGTCTCTCTCTCTCTCCCTAGACTGTCTCTCTCTCTCTCCCTAGACTATCTCTCTCTCTCTCCTAGACTGTCTCTCTCTCTCTCCCTAGACTGTCTCTCTCTCTCTCTCTCTCTCTCTCCCTAGACTGTCCCTCCTCTCTCTCTCCCTAGACTGTCTCTCTCTCTCTCCCTAGACTGTCTCTCTCGCTCTCCCTAGACTGTCTCTCTCTCTCTCCCCTATACTGTCTCTCTCTCTCTCCCTAGACTGTCTCCCTCTCTCTGTCTCCCTAGACTGTCTCTCTCTCTCTCTCTCTCTCTCTCTCCCTAGACTGTCCTCTCTCTCTCTCCCTAGACTGTCTCTCTCTCTCTCCCTAGACTGTCTCTCTCGCTCTCCCTAGACTGTCTCTCTCTCTCTCCCTATACTGTCTCTCTCTCTCTCTCCTAGACTGTCTCCCTCTCTCTGTCTCCCTAGACTGTCTCTCTCTCTCTCTCTCCCTCGACTGTCTCTCTCTCTCTCTCCCTAGACTGTCTCTCTCTCTCTCTCCCTAGACTGTCTCTCTCTCTCTCTCCCTAGACTGTCTCTCTCTCTCTCTCTCCCTAGACTGTCTCTCTCTCTCTCTCTCTCCCTAGACTGTCTCTCTCTCTCTCTCTCCCTAGACTGTCTCTCTCTCTCTCTCCCTAGACTGTCTCTCTCTCTCTCCCTAGACTGTCTCTCTCTCTCTCCCTAGACTGTCTCTCTCTCTCTCCCTAGACTGTCTCTCTCTCTCTCTCCCTAGACTGTCTCTCTCTCTCTCCTAGACTGTCTCTCTCTCTCTCCCTAGACTGTCTCTCTCTCTCCCTAGACTGTCTCTCTCTCTCTCCCTAGACTGTCTCTCTCCTCTCTCCCTAGACTATCTCTCTCTCTCTCCTTAGACTGTCTCTCTCTCTCTCCCTAGACTATCTCTCTCTCTCTCCTTAGACTGTCTCTCTCTCTCTCCCTAGACTGTCTCTCTCTCTCTCTCTCTCTCCCTAGACTGTCCCTCTCTCTCTCTCCCTAGACTGTCTCTCTCGCTCTCCCTAGACTGTCTCTCTCGCTCTCCCTAGACTGTCTCTCTCGCTCTCCCTAGACTGTCTCTCCCTCTCTCCCTATACTGTCTCTCTCTCTCTCCCTAGACTGTCTCTCTCTCTCTCCCTAGACTGTCTCTCTCTCTCTCTCTCTCCCTAGACTGTCTCTCTCTCTCTCTCTCTCTCCCTAGACTGTCTCTCTCTCTCTCTCTCCCTAGACTGTCTCTCTCTCTCTCTCTCTCCCTAGGACTGTCTCTCTCTCTCTCTCTCTCCCTCGACTGTCTCTCTCTCTCTCTCTCTCCGTAGACTGTCTCTCTCTGTCTCTCTCTCCCCCTCTCCCCCGAGACTGTCTCTCTCTCTCTCTCTACCTCTCCCCCGAGACTGTCTCTCTCTCTCTCTCTACCTCTCCCCCGAGACTGTCTCTCTCTCTCTCTCTACCTCTCCCCCGAGACTGTCTCTCTCTCTCTCTCTACCTCTCCCCCGAGACTGTCTCTCTCTCTCTCTCCCTCTCCCCCTAGACTGTCTCTCTCTCTCTCTCTCTCTCCCTAGCCTGCCTCTCTCTCTCTCCCTAGACTGCCTCTCCCTCTCTCCCTAGACTGCCTCTCCCTCTCTCCCTAGACTGTCTCTCTCTCTCTCCCTAGACTGTGTCTCTCTCTCTCTCTCTCTCTCTCTCTCTAGACTGTCTCTCTCTCGCTCTCCCTAGACTCTCTCTCTCTCACTCTCTCACTAAACTGCCTCTCTCTCTCTCCCTAGACTATCTCTCTCTCACTCTCTCACTAAACTGCCTCTCTCTCTCTCCCTAGACTGTCTCTCTCTCTCTCTCCCTAGACTGTCTCTCTCGCTCTCCCTCGACTGTCTCTCTCTCTCTCCCTATACTGTCTCTCTCTCTCTCCCTATACTGTCTCTCTCTCTCTCCCGAGACTGTCTCTCTCTCTCTCCGAGACTGTCTTCTCTCTCTCCCGAGATTGTCTCTCTCTCTCTCCCGAGACTGTCTCTCTCTCCTCTCCCGAGACTGTCTCTCTCTCTCTCCCGAGACTGTCTCTCTCTCTCTCCCGAGACTGTCTCTCTCTCTCTCCCGAGACTGTCTCTCTCTCTCTCCCGAGACTGTCTCTCTCTCTCTCCCGAGACTGTCTCTCTCTCTCTCCCGAGACTGTCTCTCTCTCTCTCCCGAGACTGTCTCTCTCTCTCTCCCGAGACTGTCTCTCTCTCTCTCCGAGACTGTCTCTCTCTCTCTCCCGAGGACTGTCTCTCTCTCTCTCCCTAGACTGTCTCACTCTCTCTCCCTAGACTGTCTCACTCTCTCTCTCTCTCTCCGTAGACTGTCTCTCTCTGTCTCTCTCTCTCTCTCTCCCGCTAGACTGTCTCTCTCTCTCTCTCTCTCTCTCTCTCTCCCTAGACCGTCTCTCTCTCTCTCTCTCTCTCCCTAGACCGTCTCTCTCTCTCCCTAGACCGTCTCTCTCTCTCTCCCTAGACTGTCTCTCTCTCTCTCTCTCCCTAGACTGTCTCTCTCTCTCTCTCTCCCTAGACTGTCTCTCTCCTCTCTCTCTCTCCCTAGACTGTCTCTCTCTCTCTCTCTCCCTAGACTGTCTCTCTCTCTCTCTCTCCCTAGACTGTCTCTCTCTCTCTCTCTCCCTAGACTGTCTCTCTCTCTCTCTCTCCCTAGACTGTCTCTCTCTCTCTCTCTCCCTAGACTGTCTCTCTCTCTCTCTCTCCCTAGACTGTCTCTCTCTCTCTCTCTCCCTAGACTGTCTCTCTCTCTCTCCCTAGACTGTCTCTCTCTCTCTCCCTAGACTATCTCTCTCTCTCTCCCTAGACTGTCTCTCTCTCTCTCCCTAGACTGTCTCTCTCTCTCTCCTAGACTGTCTCACTCTCTCTCTCTCTCCGTAGACTGTCTCTCTCTGTCTCTCTCTCTCTCTCTCCCGCTAGACTGTCTCTCTCTCTCTCTCTCTCTCTCTCTCTCTCCCTAGACCGTCTCTCTCTCTCTCTCTCTCTCTCTCTCTCTCTCCCTAGACCGTCTCTCTCTCTCTCTCTCCCTAGACCGTCTCTCTCTCTCTCTCCCTAGACCGTCTCTCTCTCTCTCTCTCCCTAGACTGTCTCTCTCTCTCTCTCTCCCTAGACTGTCTCTCTCTCTCTCTCTCCCTAGACTGTCTCTCTCTCTCTCTCTCCCTAGACTGTCTCTCTCTCTCTCTCTCCCTAGACTGTCTCTCTCTCTCTCTCCCTAGACTGTCTCTCTCTCTCTCTCTCCCTAGACTGTCTCTCTCTCTCTCTCTCCCTAGACTGTCTCTCTCTCTCTCTCTCCCTAGACTGTCTCTCTCTCTCTCTCTCCCTAGACTGTCTCTCTCTCTCTCTCTCCCTAGACTGTCTCTCTCTCTCTCTCTCCCTAGACTGTCTCTCTCTCTCTCTCTCCCTAGACTATCTCTCTCTCTCTCTCCCTAGACTGTCTCTCTCTCTCTCCCTAGACTGTCTCTCTCTCTCTCCCTAGACTGTCTCACTCTCTCTCTCTCCGTAGACTGTCTCTCTCTGTCTCTCTCTCTCTCTCTCCCGCTAGACTGTCTCTCTCTCTCTCTCTCTCTCTCTCTCTCTCCCTAGACCGTCTCTCTCTCTCTCTCTCTCTCTCTCTCTCTCTCCCTAGACCGTCTCTCTCTCTCTCTCTCCCTAGACCGTCTCTCTCTCTCTCTCCCTAGACCGTCTCTCTCTCTCTCTCTCCCTAGACTGTCTCTCTCTCTCTCCCTAGACTGTCTCTCTCTCTCTCCCTAGACTGTCTCACTCTCTCTCTCTCTCCGTAGACTGTCTCTCTCTGTCTCTCTCTCTCTCTCTCCCGCTAGACTGTCTCTCTCTCTCTCTCTCTCTCTCTCTCTCTCCCTAGACCGTCTCTCTCTCTCTCTCTCCCTAGACCGTCCTCTCTCTCTCTCTCCTAGACCGTCTCTCTCTCTCTCTCTCCCTAGACCGTCTCTCTCTCTCTCTCTCCCTAGACCGTCTCTCTCTCTCTCTCTCCCTAGACCGTCTCTCTCTCTCTCTCTCCCTAGACCGTCTCTCTCTCTCTCTCTCCCTAGACCGTCTCTCTCTCTCTCTCCCTAGACCGTCTCTCTCTCTCTCTCTCCCTAGACTGTCTCTCTCTCTCTCTCTCCCTAGACCGTCTCTCTCTCTCTCTCTCCCTAGACCGTCTCTCTCTCTCTCTCTCCCTAGACTGTCTCTCTCTCTCTCTCTCCCTAGACTGTCTCTCTCTCTCTCTCTCCCTAGACTGTCTCTCTCTCTCTCTCTCCCTAGACTGTCTCTCTCTCTCTCTCTCCCTAGACTGTCTCTCTCTCTCTCTCTCCCTAGACTGTCTCTCTCTCTCTCTCTCCCTAGACTGTCTCTCTCTCTCTCTCTCCCTAGACTGTCTCTCTCTCTCTCTCTCCCTAGACTGTCTCTCTCTCTCTCTCTCCCTAGACTGTCTCTCTCTCTCTCTCTCCCTAGACTGTCTCTCTCTCTCTCTCTCCCTAGACTGTCTCTCTCTCTCTCTCTCCCTAGACTGTCTCTCTCTCTCTCTCTCCCTAGACTGTCTCTCTCTCTCTCTCTCCCTAGACTGTCTCTCTCTCTCTCTCTCCCTAGACTGTCTCTCTCTCTCTCTCTCCCTAGACTGTCTCTCTCTCTCTCTCTCCCTAGACTGTCTCTCTCTCTCTCTCTCCCTAGACTGTCTCTCTCTCTCTCTCTCCCTAGACTGTCTCTCTCTCTCTCTCTCCCTAGACTGTCTCTCTCTCTCTCTCTCCCTAGACTGTCTCTCTCTCTCTCTCTCCCTAGACTGTCTCTCTCTCTCTCTCTCCCTAGACTGTCTCTCTCTCTCTCTCTCCCTAGACTGTCTCTCTCTCTCTCTCTCCCTAGACTGTCTCTCTCTCTCTCTCTCCCTAGACTGTCTCTCTCTCTCTCTCTCCTAGACTGTCTCTCTCTCTCTCTCCCCCCCCCCCCCCCCCCCCCCCCCCCCCCCCCCCCCCCCCCCCCCCCCCCCCCCCCCCCCCACCCCCCCCCCCCCCCCCCCCCCCCCCCCCCCCCCCCCCCCCCCCCCCCCCCCCCCCCCTAGACTGTCTCTCTCTCTCTCTCTCCCTAGACTGTCTCTCTCTCTCTCTCTCCCTAGACTGTCTCTCTCTCTCTCTCTCCCTAGACTGTCTCTCTCTCTCTCTCTCCCTAGACTGTCTCTCTCTCTCTCCCTCTCCCCCCCTAGACTGTCTCTCTCTCTCTCTCTCCCTAGACTGTCTCTCTCTCTCTCTCTCCCTAGACTGTCTCTCTCTCTCTCTCTCCCTAGACTGTCTCTCTCTCTCTCTCTCCCTAGACTGTCTCTCTCTCTCTCTCTCCCTAGACTGTCTCTCTCTCTCTCTCTCCCTAGACTGTCTCTCTCTCTCTCTCTCCCTAGACTGTCTCTCTCTCTCTCTCTCCCTAGACTGTCTCTCTCTCTCTCTCTCCCTAGACTGTCTCTCTCGCTCTCCCTAGACTGTCTCTCTCGCTCTCCCTAGACTGTCTCTCTTGCTCTCCCTAGACTGTCTCTCTTGCTCTCCCTAGACTGTCTCTCTCTCTCTCCCTATACTGTCTCTCTCTCTCTCCCTAGACTGTCTCTCTCTCTCTCCCTAGACTGTCTCTCTCTCTCTCCCGAGACTGTCTCTCTCTCTCTCCCGAGACTGTCTCTCTCTCTCTCCCGAGACTGTCTCTCTCTCTCTCCCGAGACTGTCTCTCTCTCTCCTCCCGAGACTGTCTCTCTCTCTCTCCCGAGATTGTCTCTCTCTCTCTCCCTAGACTGTCTCTCTCTCTCTCTCTCCTAGACTGTCTCCCTCTCTCTCTCTCCCTAGACTGTCTCCCTCTCTCTCTCTCCCTAGACTGTCTCCCTCTCTCTCTCTCCCTAGACTGTCTCCCTCTCTCTCTCTCCCTAGACTGTCTCTCTCTCTCTCTCCCCCTAGACTGTCTCTCTCTCTCTCTCCCCCTAGACTGTCTCTCTCTCTCTCTCTCCCTAGACTGTCTCTCTCTCTCTCTCTCCCTAGACTGTCTCTCTCTCTCTCTCTCCTAGACTGTCTCTCTCTCTCTCTCTCCCTAGACTGTCTCTCTCTCTCTCTCTCCCTAGACTGTCTCTCTCTCTCTCTCTCCCTCTCCCTAGACTGTCCCTCTCTCTCTCTCCCTAGACTGTCCCTCTCTCCCTCTCCCTAGACTGTCCCTCTCTCCCTCTCCCTAGACTGTCTCTCTCTCTCTCCCTAGACTGTCTCTCTCTCTCTCCCTAGACTGTCTCTCTCTCTCTCCCTAGACTGTCTCTCTCTCTCTCTCTCCCTAGACTGTCTCTCTCTCTCTCTCTCCCTCTCCCTAGACTGTCCCTCTCTCTCTCTCCCTAGACTGTCCCTCTCTCCCTCTCCCTAGACTGTCCCTCTTTCCCTCTCCCTAGACTGTCTCTCTCTCTCTCCCTAGACTGTCTCTCTCTCTCTCCCTAGACTGTCTCTCTCTCTCTCCCTAGACTGTCTCTCTCTCTCTCCCTGAGACTGTCTCTCTCTCTCTCCCTAGACTGTCTCTCTCTCTCTCCTAGACTGTCTCTCTCTCTCTCTCTCTCTCTCTCTCCGTAGACTGTCTCTCTCTGTCTCTCTCTCTCTCTCTCCCCCTAGACTGTCTCTCTCTCTCTCTCTCCTAGACTGTCTCTCTCTCTCTCCCTAGACTGTCCTCTCTCTCTCTCCCTAGACTGTCTCTCTCTCTCTCCCTAGACTGTCTCTCTCTCTCTCTCTCTCTCCGTAGACTGTCTCTCTCTGTCTCTCTCTCTCTCTCTCCCCCTAGACTGTCTCTCTCTGTCTCTCTCCTCTCTCTCTCCCCCTAGACTGTCTCTCTCTCTCTCTCTCTCTCCCTAGACCGTCTCTCTCTCTCTCTCTCTCTCTCTCTCTCTCCCTAGACCGTCGCTCTCTCTCTCCTCTCTCCTAGACCGTCTCTCTCTCTCTCTCCCTAGACTGTCTCTCTCTCTCTCTCTCTCCCTCTCCCTAGACTGTCTCTCTCTCTCTCTCTCTCTCCCTAGACCGTCTCTCTCTCTCTCCCTCTCTCCCTAGACCGTCTCTCTCTCTCTCTCCCTAGACTGTCTCTCTCTCTCTCTCTCTCTCTCTCTCCCTAGACTGTGTCTCTCTCTCTCTCTCTCTCTCCCTAGACTGTCTCTCTCTCTCTCTCTCTCCCTAGACTGTCTCTCTCTCTCTCTCTCTCCCTAGACTGTCTCTCTCTCTCTCTCTCTCTCTCTCCCTAGACTGTCTCTCTCTCTCTCTCTCTCTCTCCCTAGACTGTCTCTCTCTCTCTCTCTCTCTCTCCCTAGACTGTCTCTCTCTCTCTCTCTCTCCCTAGACTGTCTCTCTCTCTCTCTCTCTCTCTCTCCCTAGACTGTCTCTCTCTCTCTCTCTCTCTAGACTGTCTCTCTCTCTCTCTCTCTCTCTCCTAGACTGTCTCTCTCTCTCTCTCTCTCTCTCCCTAGACTGTCTCTCTCTCTCTCTCTCTCTCTCCTAGACTGTCTCTCTCTCTCTCTCTCTCTCTCCTAGACTGTCTCTCTCTCTCTCTCTCTCTCTCCCTAGACTGTCTCTCTCTCTCTCTCTCTCTCTCCCTAGACTGTCTCTCTCTCTCTCTCTCTCTCTCCCTAGACTGTCTCTCTCTCTCTCTCTCTCTCCCTAGACTGTCTCTCTCTCTCTCTCTCTCTCCCTAGACTGTCTCTCTCTCTCTCTCTCTCTCCCTAGACTGTCTCTCTCTCTCTCTCTCTCTCTCCCTAGACTGTCTCTCTCTCTCTCTCTCTCTCTCCCTAGACTGTCTCTCTCTCTCTCTCTCTCTCTCCCTAGACTGTCTCTCTCTCTCTCTCTCTCTCTCCCTAGACTGTCTCTCTCTCTCTCTCTCTCTCTCCCTAGACTGTCTCTCTCTCTCTCTCTCTCTCTCCCTAGACTGTCTCTCTCTCTCTCTCTCTCTCTCTCTCCCTAGACTGTCTCTCTCTCTCTCTCTCTCTCCCCTAGACTGTCTCTCTCTCTCTCTCTACCTCTCCCTAGACTGTCTCTCTCTCTCTCTCTACCTCTCCCTAGACTGTCTCTCTCTCTCTCTCTACCTCTCCCTAGACTGTCTCTCTCTCTCTCTCTCTCCCTAGACTGTCTCTCTCTCTCTCTCTCCCTAGACTGTCTCTCTCTCTCTCTCTCCCTAGACTATCTCTCTCTCTCTCTCTCCCTAGACTATCTCTCTCTCTCTCTCTCCCTAGACTGTCTCCCTCTCTCTCTCTCCCTAGACTGTCTCTCTCTCTCTCTCTCTCTCTCCCTAGACTGTCTCTCTCTCTCTCTCTCTCTCTCTCTCCCTAGACTGTCTCTCTCTCTCTCTCTCTCTCTCCCTAGACTGTCTCTCTCTCTCTCTCTCTCTCTCCCTAGACTGTCTCTCTCTCTCTCTCTCTCTCTCCCTAGACTGTCTCTCTCTCTCTCTCTACCTCTCCCTAGACTGTCTCTCTCTCTCTCTCTCCCTAGACTGTCTCTCTCTCTCTCTCTCTCCCTAGACTGTCTCTCTCTCTCTCTCTCCCTAGACTGTCTCTCTCTCTCTCTCTCCCTAGACTATCTCTCTCTCTCTCTCTCCCTAGACTATCTCTCTCTCTCTCTCTCCCTAGACTATCTCTCTCTCTCTCTCTCCCTAGACTGTCTCCCTCTCTCTCTCTCCCTAGACTGTCTCTCTCTCTCTCTCCCTAGACTGTCTCTCTCTCTCTCTCTCCCTAGACTGTCTCTCTCTCTCTCTCCCTAGACTGTCTCTCTCTCTCTCTCTCCCTAGACTGTCTCTCTCTCTCTCTCTCCCTAGACTGTCTCTCTCTCTCTCTCTCCCTAGACTGTCTCTCTCTCTCTCTCTCCCTAGACTGTCTCTCTCTCTCTCTCTCTCCCTAGACTGTCTCTCTCTCTCTCTCTCCCTAGACTGTCTCTCTCTCTCTCTCTCCCTAGACTGTCTCTCTCTCTCTCTCTCCCTAGACTGTCTCTCTCTCTCTCTCTCCCTAGACTGTCTCTCTCTCTCTCTCTCCCTAGACTATCTCTCTCTCTCTCTCTCCCTAGACTATCTCTCTCTCTCTCTCTCCCTAGACTATCTCTCTCTCTCTCTCGCCCTAGACTGTCTCCTCTCTCTCTCTCCCTAGACTGTCTCTCTCTCTCTCTCCCTAGACTGTCTCTCTCTCTCTCTCTCCCTAGACTGTCTCTCTCTCTCTCTCCCTAGACTGTCTCTCTCTCTCTCTCTCCCTAGACTGTCTCTCTCTCTCTCTCTCCCTAGACTGTCTCTCTCTCTCCCTAGACTGTCTCTCTCTCTCTCTCTCCCTAGACTGTCTCTCTCTCTCTCTCTCCCTAGACTGTCTCTCTCTCTCTCTCTCTCCTAGACTGTCTCTCTCTCTCTCTCTCTCTCCCTAGACTGTCTCTCTCTCTCTCTCTCCCTAGACTGTCTCTCTCTCTCTCTCTCCCTAGACTGTCTCTCTCTCTCTCTCTCCCTAGACTGTCTCTCTCTCTCTCTCTCCCTAGACTGTCTCTCTCTCTCTCTCTCTCTCCCTAGACTGTCTCTCTCTCTCTCTCTCTCTCTCCCTAGACTGTCTCTCTCTCTCTCTCTCTCTCCCCCTAGACTGTCTCTCTCTCTCTCTCTCTCTCCCTAGACTGTCTCTCTCTCTCTCTCTCCCTAGACTGTCTCTCTCTCTCTCTCTCCCTAGACTGTCTCTCTCTCTCTCTCTCCCTAGACTGTCTCTCTCTCTCTCTCTCCCTAGACTGTCTCTCTCTCTCTCCCTCTCCCCCTAGACTGTCTCTCTCTCTCTCTCCCTAGCCTGCCTCTATCTCTCTCCCTAGACTGCCTCTCCCTCTCTCCCTAGACTGTCTCTCTCTCTCCCTAAACTGTCTCTCTCTCTCTCTCTCTCTAGACTGTCTCTCTCCTCGCTCTCCCTAGACTGTCTCTCTCTCACTCTCTCACTAAACTGCCTCTCTCTCTCCCTAGACTGTCTCTCTCTCACTCTCTCACTAAACTGCCTCTCTCTCTCTCCCTAGACTGTCTCTCTCTCTCTCTCCCTAGACTGTCCTCTCTCGCTCTCCCTAGACTGTCTCTCTCTCTCTCCCTATACTGTCTCTCTCTCTCTCCCTAGACTGTCTCTCTCTCTCTCCCTAGACTGTCTCTCTCTCTCTCTCTCTCTCCGTAGACTGTCTCTCTCTGTCTCTCTCTCTCTCTCTCTCCCCCTAGACTTTCTCTCTCTCTCTCTCTCTCTCTCTCTCCCTAGACCGTCTCTCTCTCTCTCTCCCTAGACCGTCTCTCTCTCTCTCTCCCTAGACTGTCTCTCTCTCTCTCTCTCTCTCTCTCTCTCTCTAGACTGTCTCTCTCTCACTCTCTCACTAAACTGCCTCTCTCTCTCTCCCTAGACTGTCTCTCTCTCTCTCTCTCTCCCTAGACTGTCTCTCTCGCTCTCCCTAGACTGTCTCTCTCTCTCTCCCTTGACTGTCTCTCTCTCTCTCCCGAGATTGTCTCTCTCTCTCTCCCTAGACTGTCTCTCTCTCTCTCCCTAGACTGTCTCTCTCTCTCTCCCTAGACTGTCTCTCTCTCTCTCCCTAGACTGTCTCTCTCTCTCTCCCTAGACTGTCTCTCTCTCTCTCCCTAGACTGTCTCTCTCTCTCTCCCCTAGACTGTCTCTCTCTCTCTCCCTAGACTGTCTCTCTCTCTCTCCCTAGACTATCTCTCTCTCTCTCCTTAGACTGTCTCTCTCTCTCTCCCTCGACTGTCTCTCTCTCTCTCTCTCTCTCTCCGTAGACTGTCTCTCTCTGTCTCTCTCTCTCTCTCTCCCCCTAGACTGTCTCTCTCTCTCTCTCTCTCTCTCCCTAGACTGTCTCTCTCTCTCTCCTTAGACTGTCTCTCTCTCTCTCCCTAGACTGTCTCTCTCTCGCTCTCTCTCTCCGTAGACCGTCTCTCTCTCTCTCTCTCTCTCTCTCTCTCTCCCTAGACCGTCTCTCTCTCTGTCCCTCTCTCCCTAGACCGTCTCTCTCTCTCTCTCCCTCTCTCCCTAGACCGTCTCTCTCTCTCTCTCCCTCTCTCCCTAGACCGTCTCTCTCTCTCTCTCCCTAGACTGTCTCTCTCTCTCTCTCTCTCTCTCTCTCCCTAGACTGTCTCTCTCTCTCTCTCTCCCTAGACTGTCTCTCTCTCTCTCTCTCCCTAGACTGTCTCTCTCTCTCTCTCTCCCTAGACTGTCTCTCTCTCTCTCTCTCTCCCTAGACTGTCTCTCTCTCTCTCTCTCCCTAGACTGTCTCCTCTCTCTCTCTCTCCCTAGACTGTCTCCTCTCTCTCGCTCCCTAGACTGTCTCTCCTCTCTCTCTCTCCCTAGACTGTCTCCTCTCTCTCTCTCCCTAGACTGTCTCTCTCTCTCTCTCCCTAGACTGTCTCTCCCTAGACTGTCTCTCTCCCTAGACTGTCTCTCTCTCTCTCTCCCTAGACTGTCTCTCTCTCTCTCTCTCTCCCTAGACTGTCTCTCTCTCTCTCTCCCTAGACTGTCTCTCCTCTCTCTCTCCCTAGACTGTCTCTCCCTCTCTCTCTCTCCCTAGACTGTCTCTCTCCTCTCTCCCTAGACTGTCTCTCTCTCTCTCTCCCTAGACTGTCCTCTCTCTCTCTCTCCCTCGACTGTCTCTCTCTCTCTCTCCCTAGACTGTCTCTCTCTCTCTCTCTCTCTCTCCCTAGACTGTCCTCTCTCTCTCTCCCTAGACTGTCTCTCTCTCTCTCTCTCCCTAGACTGTCTCTCTCTCTCTCTCTCCCTAGACTGTCTCCTCTCTCTCTCTCCCTAGACTGTCTCTCTCTCTCTCTCTCCCTAGACTGTCTCTCTCTCTCTCTCTCCCTAGACTGTCTCTCTCTCTCTCTCTCCCTAGACTGTCTCTCTCTCTCTCTCTCTCCCTAGACTGTCCTCTCTCTCTCTCTCCCTAGACTGTCTCTCTCTCTCTCTCTCCCTAGACTGTCTCTCTCTCTCTCTCTCCCTAGACTGTCTCTCTCTCTCTCTCTCCCTAGACTGTCTCTCTCTCTCTCTCTCCCTAGACTGTCTCTCTCTCTCTCTCTCCCTAGACTGTCTCTCTCTCTCTCTCTCCCTAGACTGTCTCTCTCTCTCTCTCTCCCTAGACTGTCTCTCTCTCTCTCTCTCCCTAGACTGTCTCTCTCTCTCTCTCTCCCTAGACTGTCTCTCTCTCTCTCTCTCCCTAGACTGTCTCTCTCTCTCTCTCTCCCTAGACTGTCTCTCTCTCTCTCCCTAGACTATCTCTCTCTCTCTCCCCTAGACTATCTCTCTCTCTCTCCCTAGACTATCTCTCTCTCTCTCCCTAGACTATCTCTCTCTCTCTCCCTAGACAATCTCTCTCTCTCTCCCTAGACTATCTCTCTCTCTCCCTAGACTATCTCTCTCTCTCTCCCTAGACTATCTCTCTCTCTCTCCCTAGACTATCTCTCTCTCTCTCCCTAGACTATCTCTCTCTCTCTCCCTAGACTATCTCTCTCTGCTCTCCCTTAGACTGTCTCTCTCTCTCCCTAGACTGTCTCTCTCTCTCTCCCTAGACTGTCTCTCTCTCTCTCTCTCTCTCCCTAGACTGTCCCTCTCTCGCTCTCCCTAGACTGTCTCTCTCGCTCTCCCTAGACTGTCTCTCTCGCTCTCCCTACTGTCTCTCTTGCTCTCCCTAGACTGTCTCTCTCTCTCTCCCTAGACTGTCTCTCTCTCTCTCCCTAGACTGTCTCTCTCTCTCTCCCGAGACTGTCTCTCTCTCTCTCCCGAGACTGCTCTCTCTCTCTCTCCGAGACTGTCTCTCTCTCTCTCCCGAGACTGTCTCTCTCTCTCTCCCAGACTGTCTCTCTCTCTCTCCCGAGACTGTCTCTCTCTCTCTCCCGAGACTGTCTCTCTCTCTC